>NC_043969.1:7531623-7754123 GCF_902148855.1 Sphaeramia orbicularis | reverse complement strand
TATTCTTTGTACTGATATTACACACAGACTGTTCATGCACACTAGTATCCCAGTTATGAGGCTGGTCCAGGTTTGGGTCAGATTCATTTTTTGTATCCTTTATGGAACATGCCTGTAACATGATAATTACTAATATCTTGATAACTCATTGCTGCTGCTGTTTGTGCAGACACCTATGATATTTACAATACAAGGGTTCAGAACCAACCAAAAAACACAGAAGACGCTAAACAGCACGTTGTACAAAAAAAACCCCGAGACAGAACAGTTCTTTCAAGTTATTTTGTTTCAAGTTGTTGTGTTGAAACTGCTGAAGGTGTTTAATAAACATGTTAAGTGCATATACATTCCTTTCTTTCTCGAGTCTGTTTGCTCGTGCAAAATGAAACGTGATTAATGTAGATTAAAAATAAATATTTAATTGTGAATTACATGAAATTAATCCACAGCAACCCCGTGATTAATCTGATTAAAAATGTTAATCGTTTGACAGCACTAAATGGAATAGAATAATTGTTATTGTAACAAGTACAACAAAATTTAAAATTGCCATCCAATCTGTACATCATACATAAAACCTACTATAAAAATACAAATAAAAGCAGCTAAAGCAGATGTGATTGATGGTGGAAGGTCCACATGATGGTTTAGTGACTTATTTTAAAGTCAATCCACAGAGTAATGTTTGTGTAGCGTTTTCCATCCTGACCTGGCTTGTGTTGTTAAACCAACATTCAAGTTGTTCAATTACAGACCTAAAATTATGTCTTTTCCATCTCATCTACCAAGTACAGTTAGGGATGGGTACCTTTCGCATTTAAAGTGATACGGTAATGATACTCGGTTCCTGGGAACCAGTACCTATTTTTGATACTTTGTGTGTGTATGTGTAGTGATTAAAGTCATTTTGTCTACGTATAAAGAAAATTGTAAAAACTTCTGAATTCTGAATATTTTTTTCTCAATATCTATAGATATTTCTCAATATCTATTTTCACAAGTGAAATAACATAAAACTTCAGAAGACTTGAGAAAAGTGTGTGTGGGGGAGGGCAAATAACTTAAAAATAAATATATGTAACATTTTCCAAACTGAAGTATTACAAACTAAAACAAACCGCTCCCTTTAGCATGAACTGTACTGCACATGTTCAGCAGTTCTTTTTCAAGAACACCAACTAATCTACTTCTTCTGGCAAGAGCCGAGCCTGCTCCACACTGAATTTTTTTTTTTTGACGCCATTTCTTCTCCCATGATGCTTGCAGTAGGTGAAGAGCCACCGGCTGCTGCAGGTGCAGTGACGGTGCCTGCTGGGAGTCATAGCCTGTGCTCCTTTGGGGCTTTTGAATATTGTACATTCCTCAGCCTTCAAGTGTATATTGTGTTTGACTAAATGTTTCTTCAGGTTTGAGACGTTGCCGTGGCTGGCTTTATATTTAGCATTACAGATATTGCAGCGATGCAGGGTCTGCATCAAGTTTAGCAAAGTAGAGCTACACCCTCGAACACTTTCTGCCACGCTTGGTGTTATCATCAAGCCGCCACTGATGTAATCACGCACTTGTGTGTCCAATACTGTCCTCGCGTTAGGCAGACACTCCTCCACTCTCTACCCGACACACGCAATGCGAGGATGCTTTCAAGTACCAAAATGTGGTACTGTTTGACTTTACGCAAATAAATACTCTGTTGTACCGACGCAATTTGGTCAGTGCCAACAAAAGTACCAAATTTGGTACCCATCCCCAAGTACAGTAGAGTACATTTTTTCCATTACTGCAAAACAAACTAAAGGTGCTTTAGTTGCCACAATATTTGTATTTCTGTTATGTCATTTAGCGCTTGCGCAGCAATCCACGATGTGTACGTGCATAAAAACAAAGACAAGATACTTCAACAATCCCACCATAACTGGGTATTGACATGCATGTGAACACAAGTCATAAAAGGAATGATTTGGGAATCATGTTAGTCTTGATATTATGAATACAGTTGTGAATCATTCATGACACTCAAAAAGAAACGTCAAAAATTGGTCATATTCTCCAGCCCTAATTGCTGTTGACTAAAACCTACTAACACAAAAACACACTGACTGTCAGCAAACAAAGTAAACCCAGTTAGACCAAAAGGGCATATTTGTGAAAAATCACAAATCCCCCAATTCAGAAGACACAAAAAAAGCAAAATGAGCTAACCGATTGTTTTCTTTTCCTTACAAAACTGAAATATGTCAGTTCAACCTCCTCTTTATTAGTAGATTTTATGCTGCTTTACTCAACCGAAGATGTCTTTTTGGCCTTTGAAAACTGGAATATTTAAAACAAAAAGCTGCGATCGTACCAACATTTATCTCCACCGCACTCCACACATTCTATCTTTTCAATACACTCTAGTCCTTTTGATCATAATGTGCATATAAAAATGACTTTGGAAGAGTTTTTGGCAGATTTTGTCTCCAATTGTACAAAAATACAGATTTCACAGGTTGTCCAACAAACCTTTGGTGCAAATGTCAAGAAATTAATTTCACAACATCTACTGTATGAAATATCTACCTCCAAGCCACTTCAGTTATAAATCAGATGTTTGGATCTAATCTAAAATTACACATCTGATGTCACACACACTCCCCTCTTACCAAACCCTGGCAGCATGTCTTTTTTTTTTTTTTTTTTTTTTTAATAAATGACCTGCTGATAACCTGTGTGGACAGTGGATTACAACTTAACCCACGTGTGTCAATAAGCAATTCAATCTTTAACAGCTGTTAAACAGACGAATAATCCGTGGGAGGTTCCACACAGCGTAGACATATTTCTGTACACAAAGTAGTAAATATGTAGGGATGAGTCAACTGTGAAGGTGGAGGTGCAGTGAAACAACAAACCGATAAACGTACAATTGCTGTAAATGTTTCTGTCAGTAGTGCAAAGCAGCCATTGCAGTATATGGCTTCTGCTTATCAATGATTAGCTTTGAGACTATAATTTACTTTAATTCAGTTCACAGTACGGCTGGACGATATGGAAAAAAAATCATCACGATAATTTTTTCATATCAGACAATATCGATATGATCACGATCTAAATCAAATCACTATTTTTTTTAAGCTTAAATTTTCCAATACTCAGTTAGTTGTGAAGACATCAGAAGGTTATTTTTTTATTCAAATATGATTTATTTTCTGTCAGAGGTTGAACATGAAAGATGCGCTGAAGAACATTACCCAACTGTTTCAGATAAATAAAACGGGTACATATATTTAAAACTAAACTAAAAGTCTGGCCAGTAGGCAAAAGCTTTCAAGTTTTAAAAGAGAACACAAACAAAAACAGACCATCTTGACCGAACAATGCTGGGGTATGAACATGGGGGTGTATTCCATAACTGCGTAAGTGGTGTAAATCAAAAGTGAAACTTTAGCGTAAAGACACAACAAGGTTCATGTGGAAAAGCGAGTGTTTGCGTTCTTAACATAGGCTACAAGTATTTGTTCGGTACACCTCTGTATTGTATTGAAGGCCCCGAACCGAAAGGATTCACACCCTACTTTTTAGTAACCCCGTCGCCCAAGTTTTTGGTCAAACTTTCTCCCGAGGGAACACTCATTATCTCCCGCTACAGCCCAAACATCAGCCTGTGTGCTGCGGCCGGCTCTTATGCTGGTGCTGTGTGTATCAACTTAACTTGACATGGCTCTAGTGTGATTGGTTTGGTGCAGCACTACTTAATTATGATTAGCTGTTTTTATATCTGTCAAAACATGGACGAATTAATTCTATTGAAATTGTAATGAGCATGTCTCATATTTCTACCGGGGAAAAGTTATTTTGCGTCAAATATCATTATAATTGCCCAGCCCTAGTTCACAGAGGCGCAGAAATAACACTAACACATCTAAAAGATAATCAGTATTGAAAGGAGTTGTTTCTTCTCCTTAGTAAAGGAATTAAAACTGTTCTTCCTCATGCTCTGCAGGAACAATCATTCTCTCCTGTACAAAATGAAGAACTGACATGGAAAAATGTGATCGATGCTGATGTTTCTCACTTCAGTCACACACGCTCCAGGGTGTGAGGTATCACATGACAATAGCTCTGAGGCACAATCACTCTTGTCTTTGTTGCATAACTGACCGTGTCTGTAGGCAGATGACGACATTCTTTACATACCACTATTATCACTTATAGAGAAAATCTGCAGGAGGAAAAATCCAGTAATTGTCATTCCTGGTCCACCACACGCCATACAGGATCTACATATGATATTTAGGATTATCTGGCCTAAACCAGAACGTAATAGCCAAAATGAAAGCTTCAACAGAACAGCTTTGAATCAGCAACAATCATGTGCATCATCTCTTCTGTGGAAAAACAGAGAGTGTGTGATGGAAAGGATTCACTTTGCGGCTTTAACCAATAATCTGATGGCACATTCAGCACTTGCCTTTCCCATAATAACCTCTATGGGCTTTACTACAGTGCATGCATGTCTGATTGGTTTTTAGAAGTTAGACCATTTAATGTTTCCTGCATGTGAGGATCGCTTACTGTATAAACCGCATTACTGAAAAGAGAAAACATCTTCAGCAAACACAATTAACGAAAACGAAAAAGCCAATCTATTGTTACAGCATGGAGCTTAAGTGTATTTACTGAAGTAGATAATATACATGATTGTTCAGTTTGACAAGGGCAACCCTTCCTGCTTAACGCACACAATCCATACTCCAACACTGCAGTAGTGGCAAGCCTACGCTGTAAGATTATTTAGACTCCAGAATTATTAACATTACAGATCTTAGACCTTCAAACTTAACCTTTCTGTACTTGAAAGCAAAGTGAAATGAGTCCTGTTACCTAGTTGTGAGTCACATGACCTCTCTGATTGAAACTGAAACAATACAAACTACAATAAGACTACACAAACTTGTATGACCACTTTCAGAATCGTCAAACAAAATGTCACTCATGAGTATTGTCGCTGTAGGAAGTTAATATAAGATAAAACCTGACCTGACCAAAACAACAAAAAGAAGTCCCAACCTGAATTTAAGTAAGTAAATAGAGATAAGATCCTTGAACTGGATAATGTGGATAGTGACTGCAGTGAATAGCCTAACATGTTTCAACTGCAACAAGTTCTTTAACTGTACCTGATGCAGATTCAGAGTTTATTGGAACCAGTGTTCAGACAAGAGTAAGATTGGGCAACAATTAGTTTCACTGTTGAATAATTAATTGTTTGATCTAGGGATGTAAACAATTAATCGACTATCAGTTAATTGTTGATAAGAATTTGCTCAATTAAATTACAGTGTAGTTGGTTAATTGCCGTTTTCCACGGCAGTGTTTGTGGTGTCTACAGTAGGGGGCACCACTGCCTAAAACTAGGCTTCATCGCTGAGGTTGAATATTGGGGGGAGGGGCTGTCCACCTGTCCACAGGTTGCCGGCATGTCCGCGCTGCAATGCCACGGCCAGGACAGTCATTGAACCGGATCATGGCGTTGATGAGTTAGAATCGCTTTAGGGACATGGTGGAGTGAAATCGCACCCCCGCCCAAATACGCGCATATGCACGGTCGGTATACTGGACTGAGCGTTGTCCCTGGAGGTTGGTCTACCATGGAGTAGTAATGTGTGGTAATATGGACTATCTGGTCAGTGAGACAGAAGTTGAAAACATCTTCCAGGCTCCTGATCCGGGCCACAGTATATAAGGTATGTCGGTCACCTCAGTGGCCATTGGAAAATAGCGGGTGGGGTGGGGGGGGACTCAGCCCATTGTGTAAGGGAGTGATGCAAAGTCAGAAATGCCCATTTGTTCTAAACTGCCCCTCTCTAGATCCATTTATTTTACTGAATTTCTCTGCAGAATTTATTTTGTTTTACTCCATAAATGTCATTGCCTGTACTGTATCCAGTGGTACAATAAATCAATCATTAAGGAATATGACGTGCTTTTTTTTTTTTATTAAGTATATAAACAATATTTAGCTTTTATTCTTATAGACCCTATTGAAAGAGAAATTCAGGTTCTCAGGAAAATCACTGCTCATCAATTAATCATTAATCAATCGATAAGGTCAACCAACTAATGATTAATGAATTGATTGATAATTTGCATCCCTAGTTTGATGCATAAAACTTTGTAAAAAAAAAAAAAAAAAAAGTTAAAAAGCAGTGTCATAGTTTCCAAAAGCTAATGACATCTTCCTGAAACCTGAAAGATATTCTACTTTACTTTCATGCTAACTAGCCAAACTAGAATATATTCACATTTACAAGGCTGGAATCTTATTATCTTTAAAAATAAATGCATAAATTATTGATGATTATTGATATTATTGATTATCAGTTATCAAGAGTTGCTGACTGACTCAGTTCCTTTCAGTGTAATCAGAAATACTCAGTAGTGTTCAAATATTATAATAATGTATTGTACTCAACTCAGACTATATTTACAAAGCAGAAGAATCCAAGTTTAAATAAATATATGAACTTGAATCCACTTGTTTAACAAAGGCTCCATTCTGGTCCAGGCTCTTTGCTGTCAATCATGTCCTCACACTCCTTGGCTTTACTGTACATCTGTAGGGCCACAATCAAATTAAGTATTAAGTTAATCAGTTAAGTTTTTCTATTTTGGGGATTTGTTGTTTGCGATATTTTGATTATTTGTGGCATTTTCTTACAGTATCGATACAATAGAAATTCACAGTTAAATGTCACAACACTGAGACAAAAATTCCTCCCATCTTACCCATTGTGCCCTCCTAAAATTTACAATTCTGGACACATATGTGGCAAAAATGTTCATATACAAAAAAAAAAAAAAAAAAAAAAAACTGAGAAAATCATCATATGGTTGTTGTTTTGTTTTTGTTTTTTCATAAATCTCTTAAACAACTTCAGACTTGCCCAAAACTACCAAACATTCAATCATTTTCAGGATTTTAACACTTAAATGCCAGTTTCATTATTTGAATTGTGAATTATCTATTGCAAAAAAAAAGACAAACAAACAACAAAATAGCTTCAATATAATAAATAGGAAGAGGATGGGGCATTGATGGTGATTAGAGTCTTGGATATGTCAAAGATTAGCAGCAATGACTTGATTGCATTTGCAAGAGTGATTTATGTGTGTGTGGTAAACTGGCATTTCAAGGATTAAAATTCAGAAAATTATTGAATATTTGGTAGTTTTGAGCAAGTTTGAAGTTGTTCAAGAAATTTATGGGGCAAAAAAAAAAGCTCAAAAATATTGATGTATAATGATTTAATAGCAGTTTTTTGTGCACGTACATTTTTGCCACAAAGGTGTCCAGAGGGTATAAAAGACATTAAGAGTAAAAAACATTGGATTTCACAATTAACTAAAATGAGAAGTTATTGCCAAAATACATGCCATCAAAAAAATATAAAGTTGAGAAAAATGTACAAAAATGCCTGAGGAGGGCATAAGGGTTGAAGGACTAGTCTGTATGTAAAGTGTGTCCATTTTTCGTGTGTCTAGGAAACCCTCTCCAAAATGTCTGTACAGATAGACGTTCATCTGTCTCACCATTTCTATCTACATCCATCTATATGAACCGTCAATACAGACCAATGTCTGCATTCATATCAGGGTATGTGTCACACTGAACACAGAAAATGCTGCAACATCAGCAAAGTGTTTCGAGGAAATTCCGATTATGCATACCGTTACACCTCCTATCGTAGCAGCAGAGTGCAGCTAGACAACGTATAGATCTGAAAAACGCCTATACGTATGGGTGAAAGAATGTGTGTGAGCGCTCATCCCACACAGCTGTCAGTGCGCATCGGTCATGGCTCTCACGTCTCTCTCACCTGAGCCCAGTAGAACACTGCACCATGTAGCATGGCCCTGCAGCACTTTTAGGGCTACCAAGACCCCAGCAGGTTTTCTGCTCTCTCCCTGTATTTCCCACCCTCCCTCAGCAGAGGAAAGGAGGGGAGGGGGAGTGGGGGCGTGGAGAATTGCTGAAGCTTAGGCCAACTTATTAGAGAGAGATCGATGTGTGAGAGCTCTCAACACTGGCAGCAGGATGTGGGAGGACAAGCCAGCGTACACTTCAGAGTGGAGGGATGGAGGGATGAATGGAGGAGGGAAAGGGGGAGGAGAAGAAAAGAAGGAGGAGGCAAGAGAAAGGGGAGGAAAGCTAAAAATAATATGCATTGATCTGACTTTAACGTGAGTATGGTAGCGCAAGGAAGCAGGAATAAAAGTAAAAGGTCTTAAAAACTCAAAGGTCCCAGTGGCCTAAGTGTTATATTGCAATTAATATAACACACACAAATGCAAAAAGGTGATAATAAGATGGCACACACACACACACACAGGCTAATTATCCTTGCATAAACACCATCGAACACACAGGGGAAATACTTTTATGGAGATGCACAACTACACAATACTCTATCTGCACAGGCTGTGCATTCATTCCACTAAAGACCTACGTACTTTCCTCTTTATACACACACACAGACACACATACACACACACACATCACGGTGCACTTAGCTATGTGTGTGTTTCTACTGAACAGAGGGAGGAAGGAAGGAAGGAACGCAGAACAAATACAGAGGAAAGTCCATCCGAGATCAATCCTGTACTCAGAAATTGGGAACTAAGTAAAAAAAAAACACACACACCACACATGTAAAGCATGGAAAAGGCTATGGGGGTGTGAGCACACCCGTAGGTGCCACAAACACACATACTCTAAAAAATAAACACCCACCTGTAGCAAAAATAAAACAGAGATATATTTCTGCATGAACACCAAGAGAGAGAACAAGTGGAATGAGATGTTCAGTGTAGAGTTATCTGGACAAACATGACTGCCCTGCTGCAATTTTCAAGTATTTTATGAGTTTCAAGTATCACTGCTAACAACTTTCCCATTTTTTTTCCCCCCTGCAGAAGAGTTGGTCATTCTGTGCTCAATTGTCAGGACTGGATATTCACAGTGGATTTTGAAATTTGTCATAATATTCTGACAATTAAAATCAGATGTTATATGCAGTAGTTATACTTTCACCGATAAATGTCTATTCCCACCATTTGTTGAAACAAATATATCCATTTCTTAAAGTGTGATATAAATAAAAATGTTGACTTAGCGCTACTTTGAGACATTGTGCAATGTGTCATCATTGATTTATTTCTGGTACAATTCAGCTCTCATAATAAAGAGGATCTATTAATGCTATACGAAGCGATGTGGCATTTCTCACAGCACTTAGTAAAAGTTTCAACATGAACAACCCGCCTCCCTCCAAAGCCCCGCCCGCTTCCCCCTGCCTGAGCTCTGACGCTCTCCTCCTCTCACCTGATGCACGCGGTGGAAGCAGAGGTGGAGGCGGAGGTCCAGTCTGCTGTGGCGTGTCCACGGACCCCTCCCTCAGCAATCAGACATATCATCCACCTGCCACGGGCCCACAGCTCCTGTTTCATCAGTAGACCCTGTATTTAAGGGTCTAGTCTGTGCTGCGCTGGGTCATTGTCTTCACATTGCCAAGCTGATGAGGTCCCCAGGCGATGGGCACCCGCACTATGAACGCGCGGCCTCTGCAAATTTTCTGTGGACATTTGAGGTTTCATAGTCCATACATTTATTATCCTACATCATCCTACATTGTGTGACACCATTTACATGTATCTGTATGAGTCCTGCGGTCATAAAAGCTGTCCTTTGTGCAGACCTGTCTGTGGAGTCCAGTACACCAGACTTCCGGACTTTTATCTCCATCCTTCATTCACCGAACTCCTGTTTGTTCCCCTTAGTTGTTGTTTCTGTTAATAAATCTGTTTTTTCCTTTCCACATGTGCATTTGAGCTCTGTCCATACACATCCTAGACAGGAGACTGTGGTCAGCGGCAGAAGAAGCAGTGCCAGTGAAGCATCTGATTCAGAGGTACCCATATCGGATGCGGGGACGGTGATAATGGATCGGATGCTGGACGGCCGTAATGGATGATTGACAGGAGGCTCAGCCAGGCTCGGCCAATTATTTCATTCGGACTGAATAAAATGATTGGTCAGAATTTTAATCACAAATATGAGCAATATATGAGAATTAAACGTTTTTGAGTTTCAATACCTGGTGGATTTCTTTTACATTTTAGTTTGACACACACTTATTAGGAGCATTTTAAGTTGACAAAAGAAAAGTGTAAAAATGCCACATCATACGGTATAGCTTTAAGGTACATGTCTTGGGGGTTTAGTCTGGCTTACTTCCACCATCCAGACATGGGGAGAACATGCATGAACTCCACAGAAAATAATAAAAATCAAAGGAAGATTGATGGACCTACAACTATATATGTTATCAGTGTCTTGATCATGTTTGGTTACCTGCTTTGATATAGAAAGTGGAATATCGATAAGAAAAACATTACATATCAGTAGCCACTGCAAAAAGCCAATAATGGCACTGGAATAAAGTCATTATTTTGTCATTCTTCAACATCCTACAACTGTTGTGTCCACCCTCCCCTTTCATGGGTCCTTTCTCAGCTGGGTTGCCCTAGGGTAGCATCAGGTGGCACTGCAGTTTTACCAGTACAATGCTCCTCATTCTCCCAAAATATCCTCCCTCCCGTGTGAAACAGAGGACAGAGGACATTACACCTACATGACTACTGAACAGTGGGACAAGTCTGACTGACAGACTGGTGCTTCTCCTTCTGTTCTGTTCCCAGGAGAACAGGTGAAGGGATGAATGTCTCAATTGTCAATGCAGACAGCTTCACATCACCATCCATAACCACATATGGCATTTCCAAATAATGCAATAAAATACGGGCCTGATAATTGAAGACATAAAAGATGGAAAGAAACAATAAACCACAAACCAGCAGAAAAAGATACCACTCTAATTTGCTGCGGGGGGGGGGGGGGGGGGCTGAGAAAGGAAAAATCTTCCAGGGTTAAACTGCAAAAATGTGATTTTTCTGTCCCCCTGGGATCACAATTGTCTACGAAGTTATTTAGTAAAGTGAGGATATTGAGGTTTGAAGATGCTGAAGATGCAGCAAGTTGATATGCTGTGAGAGGTTTCACTGACTCATTCGGTATGCTTTCCACGGGGCCAGGCCGAGTGAAGCGCTCCCCATCAGATGAAATAAACAGGTTAGAGAGTTGGGCTCTGTACGATTTAGTATATGAATAATCCTTCAAGAGACAGTCTTGGATGCAGGATATGAGGGAGATGTGGGAGTGAATGGAAGACATGAGCCACTGTTTGGAAACCTGTCCTCACCATCCTGAACTTTTTTTTTTTTTTTTTTATTGTGATCATCGAAGCCAAATCTATTTACAGGGTTTGACATCACTCACACACACACACCTCATTCTTTGTGTGCAGGATCCAGGTACATGATAACTCAGACAGATTTGGACACTTGCCTCTGCCGGTGTCTATGCCCACTAGAGGCATCGAGACGGTGGATGCTGCAGTCAGATATCATTACAGTGCAACATCTCGCTCCAGTATTTCCCCTGAAAACAGCTAATCCTTGGTCAATACGCAGCTCCAATGTGATTCCAAATGTGGCTTTTTGATTAGTTTGAGCCAACTACCAGCACAGATCAATGCGTAAAATCAATGCATTTCAGTACATGACGAGCATATGGTACATCCAAATGAATACATTAACACAATTAAAGCTAATGAGAAAACTTAGCAAATCTGAAAAACTCTGACATATAGAATTAGCAGAGTTAATTACGTGAGAAATCATCAGCGCACCTCCATTTATGAGTTTAGCAAACATTTCCTCCCCTCTGCAACTGCTTCACACTTCAGTAACCACTTGCTGAGGAGAGCAATACAAAGATGTTGAAAGAAAAGGCAAACAGACTTCCGAATATAATTTTGTTTTCAGAGTAATTTCTATGATTCCAAGTAAGGAGTAGCCATGGGTAGGTTACAGTATCACTACAAGCCTTTATATGAGGAGAAGCCTAGAGCCTAAGATGTACCAAAAAAGGGCACCATTATAATCACATTACTATAATAAAACACCAGTTTTTAATGATGCGGTTTTCTCTCAATCACATTTAAATGCCTTGTTTTTATTTCCTTCAAATACTGAAAACTCCAATTCCACACCCCTGTTAGAAAACAGTCAAATCAATCATGCTGTACACTCATGGTCAGAGGTTTACACACACAATGGCTCAATGCATTCATACTCAATTTTTCAAGACTCCTGACATATAATTTCAATATATATTCTCTTTGTTGGTTCGGTTCACCCAACTATTTTATTTTGATGACATGAAACTTCATTTATCACGTTTTGCATTTCCATCAGCGGACACATGCTGGCTTCATAAAAGACCTCAGACACATCAGGTTGAGCATGAGAGATGGAAATGAAAATTCATGCAGCAACTAAAAAATGGAAGATGGCAGATAAAGCTGTGAAAAAGTGAAAGTGAGCTCCCCTCAGTTTTTCATTGACTACCTGCTGGCTCCCTCCCCCAAAAAAACAAATTTGTGATGGGGGTGGGTGGGGGGGGGGACGAACGATATGCCGCCACCCCCTCCCCAAGCTTGCTACTGCACCCGCATGCACGCACGATGATGTCACTCGCGACCCCCCCAGATGTACTCACAACCCCCAGTTGAGGACCTCTGCTATACGCCATGCACAGCAGCATCCAAAGACAGATTTTTATAATGTGACAAAAATGCAACCAAGGGAACAAAAGGTTTTACATTTTGTGGAATACAGAGTTATTCGAAAAGAATGAACTGATTTCATTACACAATATTTTAATAAGGAAAACTAATAGAAAACTCCAGCTAAGTCACAAGTATTCTACTCACAATCAACTTTTATTTCCTGTCTTACAAGTGTTCAATGTGGCCACCACCTGCAGCACGGGCATCATCAATACAATAAGAGAATTCCTCCCAGACGCGTATCATCATATCACGATCCACTGAGTTGATCGCTGTTGTTATTCAATGTTTAAGGTCACCAAGCAGCCAGTCAAAACTTAGAAAACTCCTATTTCAAATGGTCACTGACTCATTCCATGATGATGCTTGAGAATTGAAGCAATGCGTCATGAAGTTGGTTCATTCTTTTTGAACAACCCTGTATAACAGCGGATAATAAATAAAACATCAAACTACTAATAAAAAAAGAACACGGCTCTTGGAATTTGTTGGTTTTGGTCTTCTGTATACTGTTGAAAGGTACTGAGTTTGCTTTGTAAAGTTGCTTTAGATAACTTTGTGTTAAATAGATTAAAATCTTGAGTTTGCCTGGATTGAACTGAATGAAATACCTACTTCAGAGCAAACCAGTTAACAATCCAGTCACACACTCACACTGCCACTGGGACCCACTGGGCAGACCTTCACACAAAGTGTGGAACTGTGTGTGAGTTTCATGTATGATTCAGCCTGTCGCACCATTTTGTGCATGTGTGTGTCCACATCTCCTCGGGTCCAACAAGTGTGCCTTTACACACTTGCCATGTTTTGGTATGTGTGTATGTGTGTGTTTGTGTGGGAGACTAATCGTATGTTATGGTGAGAGCACGGTGGGGCGTTCAAAGGCACGCAGTCTTTCTCTCTGGGGGGAAAGAATGTTGCGGAATTTGTTTGTATCCACGGAGGAAAAAAAAGAAAAAATGAAAGCAGAAAACAACAGCAGTGAGGGAGGAAATGCACAAATACACCCTACTGTCGGAGAAGGGAGAAATGAAAAAACTACGCAGGATGCTGGTCGAGATCACACCCACAAAGAGCGCACAAGCCAACACTGCTTATTTAAAGTATGACAAACACACACACAGGCTGGCTCATTATGCATTAGCCTTAATGAAGGACGATACACACACACACACACACACACACACAAATACACAACTAGTGCTGTTTTCACAAGGCAGAGCTCATCCATTCAGTAAATAGAGACAGAAGCTGAATGTGTTTATTCCCTCTGCAGATGTGTGTACAGAGGTCTTTTAATAGCTGAGCCGTTAAAAGTGAGCCGGCCAGCTCTTGAACTTAATCTCTCCTTTTCCTCCTTGCTGTCACATCACATTACACCATCCATCCATTCAACACACACACACATATATACAGTCTCACACAAGCCTGCTGATACATCGGCTCTCAGAAGGAAACTGAAGGGATCGGTCTATACATCTCCAGAAAACATCTTAAGCCGTTTTTTTTTTTTTTTAGTAGTTTAAGGCTGATGTTTTACACCATTTGCGGCATCTAAATCAGTGGAGTGGACTCACATTAATGAGCTGACATCTGCCAAATTAAAACATCTCATTTGAAATCGCTTTTCATTTGACTTAAAAAGAACAGAGTTGGATGAAGCATCAAGTTAAGCAGCTGATTACTGCTACTTTTACACCAAAACCTGGAGTGAACGGACCACTTTAACATGAACCAGTAGTGTTGGACCAACAATCACATACCCGCAGAGTAAGATATTGATGTCTACTCTGTTAAGATCGAGCAATGCATAATCACATTGCAAGGCAAACATTGTGTAATAAAAATACACCTGTTACAAACAAGGTTGTAACGGGTGTATTTTTAGAGATGGCAGCTGTTATCGTGCCTTGTCATCAAACACCAAAATATGCAAGTTTAGCATGGTGCATTTGTTTTATTCTGTAGTAAAGCAATTGTATATAGTGCTACACCCTACTATGGCCACTTTAAAAATAAATATATAAATAATAATAATAATCTATATTATAAAAGGGTGATCTCATGATTTCAAATCTTTAATAGTCCGAGTTTATATGATTTGTTTTCATAGTGGACATGCAGAAAACGTCACTGAAAAACTAGAAAACTGCATTGTCAACACTTGCCTAACATTTGTTTAAAAAGGCCTGTTTATCAGCGTAATTATAGTATTTTACAGAGAGTATTGCACTAACCTCCCATTAATTTTGCCAACCCATGTTGCAAAGCTAGTTTATTTTAGTCCATTTATAGTGATACTTCAGCATCTGTCCATGCTTAAGTGGTTGGTTTTACTCTGCATCTGAATCTGTAATGTGTTGTTTTGCTGATGCTGAAGGAGAAAAAAAGAATAACCATAACTCTATAAGCTCTGGGTCTAGCCTCTGAACTCTGACATGAAATGAGCCTGATTTACGCCAATGCTGTAGAATTATGCTGATGTGAAAATGTTTTTGATTCATCATAAAACTCCAGCAGGACAAATGAGGCCTTCACCACCCCGGTAATTAATGGAAACACTGCAGTTTTGTTTACTGGAAAGGTGGACTGTTTTTTAGTTTATATGAATATTGTCAACAGTGTAGTAAATTCAGCAAAACTTATGCAAAAAAAATGCAGAGTTTCTGACCAAACAACAAAAAGCCATCACACACAGACCAACACATCCTACAGCCAAACTGGTTAAACTTGCCCTCATGAATCATGATTCTGTACCTAGGCTTGCACTAGAGTATCGCCACATCACCATTGGCGATGCATTTTCCTGGTTGGCGAAGTTGTTTTCAACCCATGTAGCCACAGTGGTGAAGGTATTTTTTAGTAACATCAACCAACTTGCATCTCTGATCGAAAATGTCCGAGCGATAACCAAGGAAAGTAACAAATGCAGTCTATGCAATCTTCAGTAGTCTCCACTACTGAAGAGCGCTGCCGAGAGCGATCGAACTCACCCGAACGTTTCCGATTTTTTACGAATTCACACTGCACACACCACATGTGGGAAGTTACCACTTGTTCATTTCATCATGTACAACATCTATTCAAAGCAAAGGAGCTGGTGAGGCAAAGGTAAGCGAGAAGGTAAATTTATAAAAAAAAAAAAATTACATTATAAAAATAGGATGTATGGTAGGGATGAACTGATTCCGATACGAGTATTGAGTAGCAGCTCCGATACTCAGTGTGTGTACCCGTACTCATAAAAGTAATCCAATACAAATGCACCAATACCATGTATGGCCGTGTGACATTCACAGTTCAGTGCAGCAGGTACAAGGAGGAGGAATAATGTGTAGGCAGTGTGAAGAGTGTGGAGATTTTTCAAAATAAATGACTGTGATTAAAGTAACAGTGACTGCAAGTAACATTAAAGACACAGACAGATACTGACGCAGTGTTCTGTCCGTCCTCTGCGTACATTCCATCCATTTTCCAGGTGATGGCGGATGAGTACCCAGACAGACAGGGGTACGGAGTGGTGCAGACTGCAACCAGTGGAAGTGAAAACAAAACTTATGGCTCATTTCTCTTTTCCCTACCTGCTGAAGCTTTGCTTTTAAACCTTACCAGCGAAAACGCTGCAATATTAGTATCGCATTAGTGTTGCCTCTGTCGTCTCCATGGTTGTTATTACTGACTTTCTTCTTCTTCTTCTTCTCAAAAAACTTTACTCTTCTTCGTGGTATTTGTCCAGTATGGTTAATTAAGAGTGGCGGACCCTGGTGGATTAATTGAGAAACGCTCATTCCAACACATTAAATGTCAGCAGCAGCACTTTGTTCCAGTCAGACTAATGACAATGACAATAAAGCACATTTACAAAAGGAACTAAGAACTAGAATGGGATTATTAAGTACTAGCATCAGTACTCGGTATCGGCAAGTACTCAAAAGTAAGTACTCGTGAACTACATGAACATCAGTGGTCAGAATAACTGTATTTATAAGTCTATCATTTATTGTTTTGTTATACATTAGATTAGAAATAAAAATAGTTTAGATGAAAATGTTGAGTTAAGTTAATTTTGTATTATTTTTTTGGATGAAACTGAAGCCAGATAGAACATATTTTTAAGCTCAAAATGCAACAGAGTGCAAGAAAAAGACTTCATTTTTCCCAAAATTTCCTGGGGGAGCTATGCTCATCGCCATGGTCCACTACACACCCCGCTCCAGGGACCCAGACTTGCTGTGGCTTTTTGTGGTTACACTAATTTCTACTAATGTAGCCACAGTGGCTGTATCTTTCATTTTCCTAGTGCAAGCACAGTATACTGCAAATTATTTGGTTCTTACCAAGATAAAAAATAAATAAATAAAAACTTAGATTTAGAAGTGTTAGATAATTTATCGTGTTTTAAAGGGGTCATATTTTGGTAAACCTACATTTATTAGTCTTTGGTACATTTATTTGTGTATTTGGGGACCCTAATAGTTCAAAAAGTTGGAATTTGAACCCTCCAGGTGCTGCAAAGCTATCTTTAAACTAATTTTGGCAAAAATCCAGTGGTTTTCTATGACCCATTTTAATTCCTGCTTAATTTGTTACGTCTGTAACTGGTTACATCACATTAGTACATATAAGGTCAAGACTTCCAACAAACATTTCTCTGAGTATGCCATACGATTTTCCTGAGAACCTGAATTTCTCTTTCAATATGGTCTATAAGAATAAAAGCTAAATATTGTTTAAATACTTCATTAAAAAGCATGTCATATTCCTAAATGATTGATTTATTGAACCACTGGATACAGTCAGTGTTTCCTGTGGAATTCATCTATTGGTGTGGCAGTGTGTAATGGGGGTGGGTGCACGCGCGTGCGTTTCACCGGTGGGGTGGGGATGTTATTCAGCTGCACGCACGCAGTTTGGCCAGGGGATGCATGAGTGTTGGATGGTAACCGAGTGCACACGCGTCACTTTCCGTCCTACTTATAATACTATGGGGGTACGGGGTGGTGCAGTCCATGCCCCCACTGAAGTGAAAGTGAAACGCTCATTTATCTTTTCCCTACCTCTTGAAGATTCGCAAATTTTAATTTGAGGAGGCAAGGCATTTGTCCTGGACTATTATATATTATACATATGTATAATAAGTACCTATAATAAGTACCGCCCCCCTTTCCCCTGCTTTTTCCCGTGGCCACCGGGGTGGCTGCAGGACATAATGTTCGACATCCCTGTGGCCCGGATCAGGAGCCTAGAGGATGTTTTCAACTTCTGTCTCACTGACCGTGGACTAGACCAACCTCCAGGGAAAACGCTCCAATCTGACCCCGACCCTGCATTTGTGCATGTATTAATGCAGGGATGTACCACTCCCACAAACCGACAGACCGGTCTGTGTTTTGCTCCACCATGTCCCTAAAGCCCTTCTAACTCATCAACGCCATGATCCGGTTCGATGGCCAGGTATCCCAGCCGCGGCGTTGCAGCGCGGACAAACCGGCAGCCTTTGGACAGGTGTGGATGGGCGGAAAAGGGCAGTAAACCGACAGTTAATAATTTAACTGAGCAAATTCTTAGCGACAATTAATCGATAGTCGATTAATTGCATCCCTAACCTAAAATGTTCTGTTGTTGGTTGAACAGGACAGAGCGGCACAGCCAACAAACTGGAGGGGATAGGGTGTGAAGTGGCTCATGTGCATTTAAAGGGCCAGCACTCAAAACGATGTTTCCGGTGTCATTACTCAGAAATAGGGCTGAAGATGGACCTGTGGAGTTTAATTAATGAACAATTCAGACCCAAGCACAGCATTTATAGTTTATGTAGAACACAAGGAAATGTTTTAAAATGCATAATTCCCTTTTAAACAAGCAAAATATCACTCCTTTAAGAGTTAATGTCTTATTTTAAGCGTTCAAACAACTGTAGATATGCTTATTTCTAGATTTATCTTAATTCAAGAAATCTTGTCAAGTGAAATTATCTTGCTGCTTGGACAGATATTTCACTTGTTTTGAGTACCTTGTTCCTCAGATTCAGTGTTTTTATCATGTTTTTAGACACCTCTTTTTTGCAGTGTACCTAAACAAAGATCATCATGTGATCTTTTGGCGTCATAACCCAGCTCCATTTTATGTCATTTTATGACACCAAGTGGAAGAACAAACTCTTCTAAAACTACTTCCGCTTTTCAAACACTTAGGGTGAGGACCCAAAATGGGTTATGGAGCTGTTTTTAATGGGTTAGTAAAATAAGAGCGGAGTGTTGATATCATCAAAACTAGGGATGCACCGATAACACTTTTTTCCAGACCGAGTACAAGTAAAAGTACTTACGTTTGAGTACTTGCCGATACTGAGTACTGATACGAGTACTTAATAATCCCATTCCAGTTGTTTGTTCAGGGATTAAAGTAAAAATTTTTCATCTGACTGAAAATTTTCTTCTGGTTAAAATCATTGGCCATTATTAAAAATGATGCAATACAATACTACTATAGCATACAAGTTTATATAGTCAAATTTGGCAATACTATGAAACACACTGAATGGGAGAGTGTACAGGTGTAGAAGATTAGTAACATGGCTAGAAAAAATGTCATGAGTGGTATTGGTGGGGGGTCTGGGGGTCCTCCCCCAGAAAATTTTTAAAGCTTCAGGTCAATTTTGGTGCTCTCTGGTTAATTTTAAAGGGTATGAAAACCTTTGAAGCAAGTGAAAATTATAACTAGAAGAAAACCTTACTGCAAAAAATGAGTGAAAAACTTTTTATTTAACAATTTAGGAACTCCTAAAACATAACTCCAACTCCAACAGCACATGAATTTTGGGGAAAATGTCTGTGTAAATGTAACCCTAACCAACTAATCTTTTATTTTTTCTGCTTTTATATTTATATATATTTATATATTCCGTTACAGATACTCTCTGAGGGTATTTAAAATACAGTGGCTTTGCAAATACCAAGGGTGTTACTCATTCATTCAATTTTATCTTTGTACTGTACCACACAGATAGAAATAAGATGCTAAACGGGTCAAAATAAAGCACTTATGCAGTCAGGCGCGTAACCGCGAAAGGCTGCGGCGCGCACAGCCGCACGCACGGGAAGGGCACATACACACAAACAAACACACACACTAGTCATATACCGGCAAGAGGAGATAAGCTATTAACCCAAACATGAAGGTACATGTAGATCAGTTCTGTCTTCTTACCTTTTCACTGTGGTTCTTTCATAATGAAAACTACTTGTTAGCACTAAACTAAAGTTAGCATCTGGAGGCTGAACTTCGGTAAAGCTGAACTTGTCCATGTGTTTCTGAGGCACAGAATGAGCAGCGTTTCCTTCCAAAGATAAATAGTCATCAATCTCTCCTCCCAACATAAAAATAAATAAGTCATCTTATTCTCATCACTGTTAAACCTATCAGCCCCCTGTGCGTGGCGTGCCTGTGTTAAACACCTGCAGATTCAGGACAGCAGACCCAGGACAGGATCGCGGTGCCAACTGGACTCCGCAAAACACGTGGGGAAGTTACTTCAATATGACTTTTTTTCTCCCCTCAATTTTTCCATTTGACGGAAATCCGTCGTGGTGACAGAGAACTTTAATCCCTGTGTTAGTTCCTTTTGTAAATGTGCTTTATTGTCATTGTCATTAGTCTGACTAGAACAAAGTGCTGCTCTTGACATTTAATGTGTTGGAATGAGCGTTTCTCAATCAATCCACCAGGGGGCGGTGCTCTGAATTAACCATACTGGACAAATACCACGAAGAAAAGTAAAGTTTTTTGAGAAGAGGAAAGTCAGTAATAACAAACATGGAGACGACAGAGGTAACACTAATGTGATACTCTTGTTGCAGCATTTTCGCTGGTAAGGTTTAAAAGCTTATCTTTAGCAGGTAGGGAAAAGATAAATGAGCGATAAGTTTCGTTTTCACTTCTGCTGGCAGTGGTCTGCACCGCTCTGTACCCCCCATCGTATTATAAGTAGGATGGAAACCAGCCCAGCCCTGGGTAGTTGTCATAAATCTATCAGTAGTTTTTCTCTAACTCAGACAGTGGCTCTTTGAACAGATCCTCTTCCTCAACGGTTACCGCTGGTATTCTCCATCTGGGTACGCATCCACCAGCACCTGGAAAACGGATGGAATGTATGCAGAGGACGGACAGAACGCTCCGCCTGTGTCCGTCTGAGTCTTTAACGTTACTTGCAGTCAGCGTTACTTTTATCATCGTCATTTATTCTGAAAAATCTCCAGACTCCCCAGTCCCCACACATTATTCCACCGTTGCGTACCTGCTGTACTGAACTGTGAATATCACGTGGCCATAAGTGGTATCGGTGCAGTTGTATCGGATTACTTTTATGAGTACAAGTACACACACTGAGTATCGGAGCCGATGCCCGATACTGGTATCGGATCGGTGCATCCCTAACCAAAACCATGTAACATGTAGAGAAGGAGCCCGAGTTGAACAAGATGAAAAGGATGAAGAAGAGATAATGACATGAAATGAAAACTATACTGTTTTCATCTTATTTCAAGACATAATTCATAGCATCATTTTGTAAATCTCGGTGCCAAGTAGAAACAACATTTGTCTTTTGCCTCTCAGTCTGAAAAGTCAATCTGTTTGGGGGAACAGAAATTAAAGTTATGCCACTTTATACAGTAATATAATTCTATATACCCTCACAAGTATTTGAGGTTTACAGATGGTAAATTGTGGTCACTTTTACAAGCATTGAATGTTCAAGTATATCACTGTGCCTCATCCTTATGGGTTTAAGATTTTTTTTTTTTTTTAATACATCACAGTGGTACTGTTTTGCTAATGATAATTTCCAACACAATAAAAAAATAATAATAATTGCATATGAAGAATAATCACTTCAGGCTCATATGTTTGCTCGACAAAGCAAGAGAAAGTCTACATCAGCATCATGTTATCACAAAGTCCAGCCGAGCCCCACTTAGTCCCACACAACCCATGAGTAGATAGTGAAAGAGTGCAGTGAACTGTTTCAGGCTTATATATGTCTGATTGGTGTAGGCTGAGAGAGAGTGCAACAACACTAGAGGGTGATTAGAAAGGCACACAAGCCCAGCATGCAGACATCAACATCAGAGTAAGACTATGGACATGGAAAACTTCAACTATGAGATAACGTGTGTGATAGAGCTGCATGTATGATACACTGCTGTAGCTCAGTCATAACCATGTGTGGAAGAATGAGGGTCACATCGCAGCGTGTGCAGTCCAGAACAGTCCACTGACAAGCATGCAAAACAAAACATGCTACAATGCATTTGCTGCTTAATACAAAAGAGAATCCACAGTTCCCATCTTCTAGCTGATTGACATGATAAGACTTTGATATGATTCAGAAGATTCAAGGGTTCTTCATCGTACAAAGAAATCTAAGGCTACGTTCAGACAGCAGGTCTTAATGCATAATTTGAATTTTTTCGTGAAATCCAATTTTTTTGTGTGCTTGTTCATATTACACATTAAATGCGACTTTTGTCAGTTTTGAGTATGAACTGAATGCGACCCTGAAGTGACCCACATGCAAAAAAGAGGTCCTGATGTAATACGTGACCACGCAGGCACGCACTGTGTTTACAGAAGAAAATAAAGAGGGACACAGGATTGTGACATTTGTCACATTTCAATGAGATAAAGGTTGGATAAATGCAACCTGGCAGTTCAGATTGAAGTTGTATCACAAAATATCAGATACACATCGAATTTAGGACCACATTTGAAAGTGGCCTGGGTCAGAATTTTTTGCACTTTGCAAATTCATCCCCAGGGGCCAGATTGGAACCTTCAGTGGACTGGTTCTGGCCCACGTGCTGCATGTCTGACACCCCTGCATTAGGAGGAGTGTGAGTCATTACAGCAAATCAAAGTGAATGAAAGAGAGACAGGTGGGATCTGTTGTCCACATGGGATCAACATGATAATCACACATCTGTCGTTAACATGCAGCTTGAATTTTTAATACAAGGATAAAGAAAAAAAAAACTGTACATTGCTATAAAAGAACTACTGTAGTGCAAGAGCACTGTGATGACGTTGATAACCAATGTTTGGTGCATCCAAGCATCTTCTACCTTGCCTTTCAATCTGTCAGCGTCTTAAGTGTTCTGCTTCAGCTGCCAAACACGGCGCTGATCAACTCCATCAGCAGCTAAACACTGCCAAGTGTCTGTTTAATTGCACTCCATCAGTGGTAAACTAACAGCAATTAGAAGGCAGGCCAGTGATGGTGGTGGGGGGGGGGGGGGGGGGGGGGGGGCGGGGGGCTACTGTAATTCAAGGTTGATGAACGGAGGACAAAGCTGGGGATGAGCTTTGTACAGTGTTGAGGTTTTACAAGAAAGATGAATGAAAACTCTGATATTCCAAATCCCCTTTTTGCAAAACTGACAAGAGACAAGTTATCTGAAACATGGCAAATGAAAGCAAAGTACTGAAATTAAGTTATCTGAACTTCTATTAAAAAAAAAAAAAAAAAAAAAAAAAAAAAGCGAGACTGTAAATCAACACTAAATACACAACTAAAACTCTAATCCTCTAGAAAAACCCCAGGATTAAGGGTAGGGACAGGTCTGGAATAGCAGCATGCCTTAAATATGTTAATGACAAGAAAGGGGCATGGTTTCAAGTGTGTAAACAGGTCTGTTTATACATCGTATTTTTACATTAAAGAACATTTCTGTAGTTTGCCATTCCTTTTAGTAAACTGAGTTTTCTATAAAATATTGACAGATTGAGCTTCACTCTTCACTACAACTGAAACTACATTTCCTCAGAACACACTGTTGTTTTCTTTGAGTCTGACTGTGTGGAACCTATAACTCCCAAACAAACATATCTGCTTTTATGAGAAATAGAGAATCTTTTGACTGAGTGAATATCTGGAGCCCATTTCACTTCTTCACAAAGCTTTTACTGTTAAACAGGAACTACACAGGTACCAGATATGCTCACTCAATGTCATTGCTTTGTCAAAGATGCCAAAGTTCATGTTTGATCAATGACTATCAGATGTTAATATTATCAGTCATACTAATGAAAAATATGTGTTATCATTTTAAAGACATTTTAGGATTCACATCTAAAAAGGAATTACAACTCTTGTTGATCTTTTATTTTAGAAATTGAGATTTAAAGTGACTGATCATGATAATTGATTGAATTCATTTTAGTCTGCTGTACTGACAAACCACAAATACTTAGAAACCAACTAATATGGAATAGGCCGTAGTGGGTAGCACTTCCACCTCAAAATTATGGGTCCGACTCTTAGTTGGATCGAAGCCTTTCTGTGTTGAGTTTACCCATTCTCTCCATATCATGCGGGTTTCCTCCAGTTTCCCCATCACCACTAAAAACAGGTACATATCTGTTAATTCTCCTGCTCCCAATGTGCTAATGCTAGGTCCTGTGTACATTAGGGTGGATGGGTAAAATGCAGAGACCGAATTTTACTTCTTAACTCTCTTTATAGATTCTTATTGAGAAACAGTGATACTAAAACTTGGTGTTGTGAGGATCATAGTGCTGTTATTTTGTAGTTAAGGTTGTCATATTTAGTGTAATGACATCTTACAGTACTGTTTGTACTTTCACACATTATCAAATAAGTCTCTGAATGAGTTCCATCAGAGATTCTCCAGCCTTAGCAGCTCTGTCTGAAAACAGGTGTGTCATCAGCATAGTTTGATCCAATTTTAATGATGACCACACTCAGGTTAAACTGTGGAAGACGTTTGCTCCCACAGCCCAATGAGGAAGGACTATATAATGTATATTGTGTGCAACACATGTTCAGAGGACTCCGGATGACTAATTGTTGACATTCAACACTGTGCTGATGACACAGAATTGATGCATAAACACTGAGGCAGTCGGCCACAGTGTGGAAGATCAGTACTGACAGCAGATAAGGATAGGCCTTAGCAGAGCCATCCTGTCAAACCACAATGTTACAATGACACAGATGAGCATTTGTATCATCACCGCTGGGTGGTGAACCGGTCTGAGGATGACGGGATCATCAGAAAACCTCTTTTTATTGTGACAGACATCAACATGAGCAGTATTTAATCAGCGTGTTCCTGCATCCGCCCACAGCAGACATCAATGAAGATCCTGCTTACTGAATCTGTTTAGTAAACTTGATCCACTATGGGGATCTGACATGTAACCCTGGCCACCTAGTGATTAAATTTAGGCAGTCTTTCAATGTGCATCACTATACTGTTTTGGAGCTGATGATATGGACAATTACTGCTGAGTAATCTGAAAGTTACCAACTAATTAGGTACAAATTGACAGGGAGGTGGTCAGTCTGTCAGAAGTATTAGCCTACACAAAAATGACCCATTTTTATGAAACTCTGAACAAGCAGATCTTTACAAAGGAGCAAAAAAACAGAACTTAAAACACATACTGAAGACATCAAGTGATGAATTAAGAGTTTTGCCACTCAGATTAACAGTCATTTACTATCTGACTGAGATGATGGTAACAGAAACCATAGTTTAAATTATTGTTTTAAAAATGTTTGTAATAGGTGAAGAGTGAACCTCCTAGTTCATCATTTAGTTTAACAAGTAAACCCTTGGTAAACCTAATAGTACCATTTACCAAGATTTTACTTCATAAATAGTACAGAAACATCAGTGTCTGCCAAAATGTTATTACTTTGTTCTTTATATTCTTTAATATCTCTTTCCTGCAATATTGTCCTGCAGATTAGAATCTTCTACCTTAAACATATGATACAACTTTACAGACAAGACTCATTCAACCAAAACTAATTTTGACAGCCAAACTTAAAATAAATATATACATACACAACCGGTCAAAAGTTTTAGAACACCCCAATTTTTCCAATTTTGTATTGAAATTCAAGCAGTTCAAGTCCAATGAACAGCTTGAAATGGTACAAAAGGTAAGCGGTGAACTGCCAGAGGTAAAAAAAAAAAAAAAAAAAAGGTAAGGTTAAACAAACTGAAAAAAAAATGTACATTTCAGAATTATACAAAAGGCGAACAAGAAATGGGGTTTACAACTTAAAGGAGTTCTGCAGCAATGGAGGTTGATCAAGCCTCGAAAGTTGGTGCTACCAATTCCTACAGGTGTCCCAACGTTTCTTAATTACTTACAACCCCTCTGTCTGCATAAAAGTAGTAGTGGAACACACTTTGGTACCATACCGTTGTGAGCATTATTTGAACAGTACTGTACTGCAGAAAGTAGTGTGTTACTACAAAAATGGTGAGGAAAAGGCAATTAACGATAGAAGAGAGACAGACCATCATAACACTAAAAATGTAGGTCTTTCCTACAGAGAAACTGACAAGAAAGTCAAGGTGTCAGTAAGTCCAGTTTCCTTCACCATCAAAAGGCATTCAGAAACTGGGGGAAATGCTGACAGGAAGAGGTCTGGCAGAGCCAAAGCCACAACAGAATCAGAAGACAAGTTTTTGAGAGTCAACAGCTTGCGTGATAGGTGACTCACAAGACAACAGTTTCAAGCACAGCTCAATAGTGGTCATAGTAAGAAAGTCTCAGTTTCAACTGAAGAAAAGACGTTGAGTTGCAGGTTTGATGGGTCGAGTTGCAGCAAGAAAGCCATTGCTGAGACTTCAGAATAAAAAAAAGAGGCTTGCCTGGGCCATGAAACACCGCCAGGGGACTACTGAAGACTGGAAGAAGGTGTTATGGACTGATGAAACCTGCAACTAGAAGTCTTCTCTTCACAGCTGAACCATGCAAGATGAGTTAACCCCATGCAGTTATATTTAAATTGACCCAGGATACACTGGAGGGATTATCTCTGGATTGGCGTTGGAACGCCTCAGGATTCCCCCAGAACTTGTGGGTGTGGCTGGGAAGAGGGTGTCTGGGCTACTCTGCTCAGGCTACTGGCCCCGCTGCCTGGACCCGGATCGGAAGAAGACGATATGGTACAGATCTATGCAATGGACAATGTGACATGAGTGATCCCCATGCAGTTATTTTTGAATTGGGGATCCGTGCATGGACCATGCTTACATTGGCCCAGCAGCAGGCCCATCGCAGATTTAAGGTTTGTGGTCATTACACGGACTTCTGTGAAAGACCGCTCTCACAGATAGGAGGAGAAGCCTATGGTAGCCCGGAGGCGCGTGCCCAGAGACACGAGAGAGATTAAATTAATTGACGATTTCCCTCATTTTAAAAAAATCATCCTTATTAAAAAATCCAATTTTGATTTAAAATGGATTAATCACGCAGCAGGGTGACACAGTTGTGCCTCACAGTAAGAATTGTCCTGGGTTCGATGGGGGTGGGACCTTTCTGTGTGAAGTTTGCATGTTATGTCTGTGTGTGTTCTCTCGGGTACTCCGGTTTCCTCCCACCATCCAAAGACATGCACTGATAAATTAATCAGTTAATCTAAACTGCCCATAGGTGTGAATGTGAGAGTGAATGTGTGTCTCGGTTATGTCAGCCCTGCCATGAACTGGCGACATGTCCATGGTTGTACCCTGCCTTCGCCCATAAGTAGCTGGGATTGGCTCCAGCGACCCCGTTGACCCTTAGTGAGGACAAGCAGGTTCAGAAAATGAATGAATGAATGATCATGCAGCCCTAATGACACGATATTGATATGTATCGCGATATGAATCAAATCACTATTTTTTGTCTAGCTTAAATTTTCGTTATCATAGTTAGATGTGAAGACATCAGAAAGTTATTTTTGATTTAATATGATTTATTTCTGTCAAAGGTTTGAACATGGCAGATGTGCTGAAGAACATTATACAACCCATTTCAGATAAATTAAAACAGGTACATATATTTAAAACTTAAAGGTTCTGACCAGCAGGCAAAGTTTTCAAGTTTTAAAAGAGAACACAAACAAAACAGACCAATTTGTTTAAATTTGTTGGTCAACTCCAAATAAATAAAATCTTGATTCTAAAAATAAATCTTAAAACTTTCGAATTTTACAAGAGAACAGAAACAAAATGGACATATGAATTCTTTTGTCAATGTCAAATCAATGAATTCAAGTAAAATGCAACATATTCTGAAACAATTAAGTGTCACTCCACAGCTGAAGTTTTTATACTACTGTGTGGCTCTTAAATGAGTTATGAAATTTGACGTGTTACCAGAAAATATTACTGATGTTTACGAAACAATGCCGGGGGTATACGTGGGGGTGCGTTCCGTAACTACCGTAACTAGCGTGAACAGAAATTGAAACTTAACATGCTTTGAATGTTCGACTCCTGTTCTTCAAACAGGCTACATGTATTGTTCAGTGCACCCCCGTACTGTATTGAAGGCCCTGAAATGAAATGGTACGGTGCAAACGAGTGCACCTTTACACCCCTATTTTCAGTAACCCAGTTGCCCAAGTTCTCGGTCAAATTTTCTCCCAAGGGAACACCTCATTATCTCCCGCTTTTAGCCCAACCATTAGCTTGGTGCTGTGGCTGGCTCTTATGCCTGTGCTGTGTGCGTCAACCTAACTTGACGTGGCTCTAGCGTGATTGGTTCAGTGCAGTGCTGCTTAATTAGGATTGGTTGTTCTTTATGTCCATCAAAACATGGACAAATGAATTGCGTCGAGCATGTCTCATATTTCTATCGAGGAAAAGTTATTTTGCAATGTATACCATTATCGTTTTATCGCCCAGCCCTAATTTTAGTCAAGTCATATCAGCCCTGTTCAGGTTTGTAGTATCAAAAAGTAAACATATTTTCTTTAATAGTTTCAATGAATCTCTTAGTCTCCATCATTAGTACAAATTTTGGACTTAAACTACAATGGTGGGTTTAGGTAACAGAATAGACCTTACTAATTCAGTAAAATGCATTTACCAATATGTTAACTGACTGATTTTTCAGTCATAAGCCTTGGGACACTCAGAACAAAAATTACTTAAATTTGTTAGATTTTTTAACCTCTGGCATTTACAAAATTCTATCTCATTGTAACAGCCTCTGAAATAAAAAGAGGAGCTTTAAGAGGCAGATCACGTCGTTTTACCAAAAGTCACATGGGTCAATATTCCAGTTCCACTTGAATAATTAAAACATTAAGGTAGTTTGGATAGTGGTGGAAAAATACACTCTGCTAGGTTAGAATAACATGAAAAACAACAATACAGAAATAATGTTTTGTTGAATATATGGGAAGTGTTGATGCAGTACAAAAGGATACTTAGTAATGAAGCAGCAGCATTGGTTCCGTTTTCCCTCAGTATTATTGATTAATGAGCTTTCTACTTACTAAAGAGAGAAGAAGACACACACAAACATGTACACACACACACAGCCTTGTGGAGAATTAGACAAAGATACTCAAACAGGTTTATAGGCATCACAAGCAGAGCACAGATACATAACTCATTCAAGGTGAACAGAAGTGTCTGCACCCTGGTAGCATTTAAACAGCAGAGGGAAATGCCACCGACTTCTAAAGCTTCTTTCTGAAGTTTGTGTCTTCTTCTTTCCCTGACACACAGTTGATCCATCAACAAGCTTGCCTTTATCAAAATGTGCTTGAGATAAAACAGAATCTCACAGCAGACACACCACACACACACACACCACACACACACACACACGCTGATAATGAACTGAACATCCGCTGATATGTCAACTTTGTATTTACACCTTATCATGGGTCGCAGTCACCTCAAGTGACTCGGCTGTGTTTGCCCAGACTGAAGCCATGCTAGAACCAGCTGAGCTCGACACAAACAGCAAAAAAAGTGATTTCTTCTTGTTATGTAATTTAGACACACAGAGGCTGACAGCGATTTGCAGAAGTAGTTGCCCACTGTATGAGATCACCACACATACAGAAAAGACACGTTAAAGTAAGGTCGACTTCTTTGACTTCTGTTCCTATTCTCTCTAATGTGGAAAAAGCATTTTAATCCTCATCCCACTTGTGTGCAGACGATAAGGTATGAAAAAAAGGAGGTATTGTTCACCAAAAAGCTCATATAAATGGAAATGCGACTGCAGACATTTTGCTCCTGATGTGGTGTAGATGGAAACAGATATCACAAGGGTGTGGGTTACAACCAGTGCATTTGTTTCCCTGAATCCTGTTGCCGATACTGGACAAGATAGGTACAGGCATGTGAAAAATTATTTATGGGACCAGATTTATTGGACAGATTTAAACCAATGTTTGACACAAAGAACTAGTTTGTTCAGCTTCTGATGATTGATGTTAAGTCCTGGTTATTTCTTAAACAGATGTATTAGGCCAGTCACTTTCTGTCTTATGACACTGTTCTCTCTGTAAGATAAAGGACCATTTCTTAAACATTTTTCTCTCACCTTCACACTTCTTCATTCATTTTTGGAAACTATCGCAGTTATAAACAGAGGAATTAAGCCAAGTGCACTCCTGTAAATACACACAGTACTAAACTATACAGCAGAACAGGGGATGCCTGCGTTATATTCACTAATGCACTAACTTTTTGTCACAGAGCCTCATCATTCTGTTGTGTGGGCGTCTCCAAATTGCAACAGTTTGCAACAAACAACAACAGTGTCAAACAACAGATTTGTGAATACGGTTAAAAAGAGAAATGAAAAATTACATGTTTCCAGACTACAAACCAAAAGGTTAACTTTCTAAAATATTCTCTTCCCTTCTTTAATATTTTACTCAGCTAAATGATTTTTTTTTTTTTTTAATATTAAACTATTAATTCCTTCTCCTTCTGTTTGCCCATTTTATCCCACTGCACAGCTCTACCAGGAGACACAATGCTCAGCTGATCACTGTGTGACCCAGTTGTAAAATGCACGCAATCAAATCAAATCAACCATCCCATTATTTCAGGAAACTTTCCAATTTTCACAGCCCTCTTTTTAGAGTCCTCAGTGATCATCAGATCAAAAGTTGAACTTGTGACTGAGAAATCCAACTTGGTCAGGATATTCACCAAGAGCAGGAAATGAAATCTCTGTAAGATGCACAGAGGTGTACAATGTATTTCACCCACATCACTGCTTTATCCGCTAAAGCCCTTGACAAAAGCATCTACTGATCTAAAATTTTTAACAATTTTTAAACCATTAATCCTATCAATACGTTAGAGGTGGGCGATAAATATCACCTACGATAATATCGTAAATGTTAAATTGATGACGTGCAATTTTACATTATCAAGTATTCATACTGTCTCGAAATGAAAACAAAAAGACGGTGCATAGACTGTAACAGAGAGGCTCATGAAAGTACTCATTGGCCAAATGCGTGCCTCAGAAGCCAATCAGCGGACAGGATTCAGTCTTGTGGTGACTCGGCGGCACCCAAAACACTTACATGGAGGAAATATACAGAAGTCTTGTGTCTAAGCCGACAATTTCATTGCAGACATGGGTACATATCACTAGTCTGGAAATGGTTTGGTTTTGACCAGACTGATGCCAGTCAAAATAACATTATATGCAAGCTGGAGCGCTGTAAAGAGGGGTAAACGTGACAAATTCAAGTGGAGGGGGTCCAGTGGATACAGGTTAGACGTTGTGAAAATTTCATGCAAGTTCCGCTGAATAATAGAGGAACAGAAGCCGGGAGTCGGACGTTGAAAGAATGTTAGGTTTCACTTTCGTTTCACCCCAGCGTTGGTTACATTAGTTATGAACCGCATACCCACATATATAACTACTACACCTCCACCCACACGTTTTGCAGAAGATGTATGAAGCACTTAAAAAACAAAAAACACGAGCTGTTGTTCTGAAACGCTGTGTCTATCCATAGTTGTCCTGGTAAACAAGTAGTTGTACAGCATTTTTTGTAACAAAAAAAAAAAAAAAAAAAAAAAAGAAAGAAAGAAAGAAATTCACATTTTAAAGGATATCGTCAGATTATCGTTATCAGGAAATTTTTTTTAAAAATAATTGAGGATTTTTTTTTTGTCCATATCACCCACCCCTGCAACACCTGTGAATAATTCAGCCAAATGCAGTTGCTCTGCTCTTCTCTGGCATTAGATATGACCCATTTGGATATTCATTTGGAAGTCGACACAAAAATAGTTCTATGTCTTTAGGGGTTGAGATGATATCAGCATGGGCTGTTTTGATAGATTTTGCTGCAATATACAGGAGGAAAATTACAAGTATTTGTTGGATTTGTATAAAAAGACTGGTTAAAAAAAGAAGAATAAAAAACCTATGCCTCCATAAGGTTGCATTTTCCAAAAGTACAGGTTAATCTACTTCAGCTGTACGATGAAAAATCTGGTAAATGGAGACTGGACAAAGGATCAAACAGAGAAAATAGTCAGTCAGGCCTTTTTTTTCTGAAAAAGATAAGCCCAGCAGATTCACAGCCACCTGTTGTCACAACACTCCACAAAACTGTGAAAAGTGTTGTACTCATACAATACACATGCATGTATATGCACACACACACATACAGTAACAGGTTATTAATCAGTCATTCACAAAAATGTCTGCTGACTACTTTGATAATTGAATAATGTTCATTTTTCAAGGGTGAAAGGCAAAACATTTTCAATTTAGAACTTTTCAGAGGAATGAATTTGACACTCTTCTACCTGCGATGTCTTAGTGAACTTCTTCTTGGGGGTTGTGTTGCTTTTTGAATAACTAACAATAACTTTTTTGCTATTTTGTGATGTTTTATGTATAAAAATATCAAATGAATGAATACACACAAAAATAATCTGCAGATTAATAGGCTAAATCATAAAAATGACACTAAGTTAATCGCAGCCCTCATAATCTTGACAAACCCAGGTTTTCCAATTCTACTCAAATCAGACATACCACTGACTTTGACATTCATGGTATACAAAGCCACATTAAACATCTTCAGCTCTCCATCCAAAGTACATTAGACATCCATCTCAATCTGGTGTGCATTTCATTTTGCTTTCACTTAGTGGATGCTGTGTGTTGTGTGTTTCTGTGACATTTCACTCCTGAGCACTAAGCATTAATCAGCACTAATGAGGGCTATCACTGAACCACCATAGATCCGTATTTCATCCATTCTGGAATCCATATTTGTTAAAGACATGATAGGAGGAACAAAGAACTCAACAGCACTAATCAAGAGACACGCCTCACAACTTGAAAGTAGCTCATCTGCTAATTTATTGACCCACTGAGCTTTTTCTCTCTCTCTTCATCTCACTGCAATTAATCATCAGCGCAACAAAGCCTTTGTGGTCAATGTCCGAGTCCCTTTTAGATCAAACACAGTCCACGTTTGCTTTCACCTACGAACACCATCAACATTTCTTGTGTCTCATGGAGTGTTTGCCAAATTAGCAGTTATTACAAAGAGCTAAAGTCCCTCAAGGAGAAGACTTTGTTCTTTTATTTTTGGCGTTGTACAAATGTTTGTGTTTAGAGCTTAAGATCTTTCTACGTTCCGAGTGAACCTTGTCTGAGGAAATCCATCATGACTGTTTGTTCAGAAAGTAAATAGAGGTGGATAGGTCATTTATAGAGAGCAAAACAAACCAAATAAAAAATAGCCAGGGTTGATCTTTTGCAAAGAGAGGGGAAAAAAAACTGCTTTAGGCTTTTGATGCTTATCTACAATGAAAGCTGGGCAATTCACAACTTAGCTCTGAGCAAACATTATGCAAGTGCCCAATTCTCCGCACAATAAAAACAAAGGTCAAGGAGTTGTCGACCTGTTTTGCAAAAATAAAAACCTGTATCCACAAGGCCTACTTATTTGAAATAAGGAGTGGTGAGGGCAAACAACAGGAAATTTCCAAGGATAGGGCTGCAGCTTCATAAATCCCAATTACCACAATGAGGCAAATAACATGGAGTTACAAATTACCCAGTGTCACAGCAAGACAAATGAACATAACACACACAGGAAAAAATATGCACTCACAAACTATTATGTTCCTAAACTTCTCTTCTTCTGTGGTTTCACTTCCTTGTAGCTTTATTTGGTTTACAGACATGTTCTTGATCATAAATCAGAAGTCCTGCTTTTATAACATCTTCCTACCTTTCAATCTTTTGAGCAGGTATCCATCAGGGTTTATGACATATTACTACTACGGGGGCACTCAGAACATGTAGGCGTCAGCCAGGCCAGTAATCGACAAACCAAATTACGACTTGTGTGTTTTTCCTCATTTGTTGTTAACAAGTGCTACTGACCATTATGGTTACAAAGGTCTTTTCTCCCAGTTAGCCTGAGGGCAAACCATTCTCCAGCACTGAAGAAAGTCCCTTGGTTTACCATAGCTATGGAGAGTCAACAGCAACTGGTTTGGGTGAAAAATGAGCTTCGACAGGTTTGGAAAGTATCAGAGAAAAGAGCTACAAAGACCAAGTCATCATAAAACTGCTATAAAAAGGTTAAACTCGGAGGGTAAAAAACTGTGAATCGACTGCTTCTATTATCAAACTTTGCTTCCCTGGGACCAACAGCATTTGCAAGAAGAGCCACAGGAGGAATTTATTTACTTTTGGGATCTTGATCTTGGACCTGATAATGCACAACAACATCAGATTACAGCAAGTCATTTCTTAGGTAAAACTTATTGTTTATCTGCTAATGTGTGGGGTGAATGTTGATTTTAAGCATGTGGTGCTATATTGCAGGGTTGTAGCTACATGCTGGCTCTGCACCGAAATGATCAGTGAAGTTGAAAGGGTTCATGTGGGTGTAATTGTGTATTTTGTTAGCAGCTGTGCATTGAATGGATAACTGCTCAAAATAAGCTATCAGAGCAGCCACCGATTTCATCTGAAGATATGTTCATGTTGGGATTGGACATGTTTGAGGATGTCTGGATTGAAACGTCCACTGAAAATTATATTATAGGCGACACTGAAAATAATCTGGCACCAGTACCTACACAATATATACAATATAATACAATATAAAGACCAGCAAAATGAAGTCATGTCTATGATTAAATGAAGCTCCAACTAATCCCTACAATTTCACTCAATTTAGTTATTGTTAAACCAATTGAAATCAAAATTAAATGATTCAAATACATCAGTGGTTCTCAACGTTTTTTGAACAAACACCCCCTCACCTCATCATGAGCCTCTTGCCCCCCAAAAATAAACGAAGTTGGTGCTGATATAAATACTTATACATTGTGATGATTGTGTGCCCGAGCACCCCTCCTGAGCTTTCTCATTCAAAACGCTGACATTTACCCAACGCCCCCTGGGGGGCAGTACCGCCCCTGTTAAGAAACACTAATATTTATTTGACCCACATCTACTGATCTAAAAAGGTTAATAACATCTGAACCATTAATCCTATCAATACATGAAAATAATTCAGCAAAAATGCAGTTTCTCAGCTTTTCTCTGGCATCAGATATGACCCATTTGGACGTTCAGAGGCTTCATACTGAACGTGGAAACACCATAAATTTCTACAGCAGTGATTCACCATTCATCATTGATTCACCACTGGACTTTGTCAAAACCCATGTAGTTTGAATCACAGTGGATGCAGATGTTTGTTTGTACATTTTTAATTTTATCTTTTGTTGAAAAAGTCACTGTTTATTGTTTTCTCTATTCTAACCCCAATCCTTTAAATTTTCTCAGTGCTAAAATGGACATCTATATGATAAGTAAATAAGAGCTGAGGGGAATAGCACTAAGTCCAAAACAGACGTTGACAAAGTTTAAAATGACTTCAGTTTAAGTCTTTTGTAGATGGATGTTATACTTAAGTCCACATCCATTAACCCTCAAAGATCCAAACAGCTGCTGGCAACCAAAAGCATCTACTGATCTAAAATGTTAACTACTAACCTACTGGTTGAACCACTAATCCTGTCAATACATGCAAATAATTCAGGTAAAATACAGTTTTTCAGCTTTTCATGGTCGTCAGATATAACCCATTTGGACACACAGAGGCTTCGTAGTGAATGCTGATTCATAAAACCCATGTCGTTAAAACAAATGACTGTGGTTGAAGACACTTGATTTTACATTCAATTAATATCTTTGCTGGAAAAGTAACTTTTTTTTAAAAGCAGCGTATGACTCTCATCACTAATTTTTCTCCAAATCTGTAAAACCCCAGTGATAGCCTACTTATCACTAATCCATTAGTCTTTCCATGCCAATGCACCTGAATCACTTCCCTCACAGTGAACAACTTCGAAGAGTACTCCATCGCAAACAGTCTGTTTGTTTACACTCCAAACCGAAATTTCCCTCTGGCCTTTTCGGAATTTTGTTGCGAAGTGCATTGTGGAATGGGAATTCCATGCAGCCGCAGCAGCAACATACAGAGACAAGCAATAAATAATTAGAAAAGTAATTGAAATAAACACTCCTTTTTTGTGACAAGCATGTTCCAGCTACAACAAGTCAAAGGAAGCAGTTACGTAAAACTTTTGCTGCAGTCAGGAGGCATGAAAAAAAACAAAATCTTTTAAAGAGTTCTGTGTGTGACCAAGATTTGTCATCTGTTGGGCAGCTTATCCAACATCATATAACTAATCTAGGCTGCTGAATTTTAGAGTAAGTTCCTAAATTAATTGTTTGCTGTGTAAAAAAAAAAAAAAAAAAAAACAAGATAAAAAAAAAAAATTAAGTGACATCTTCAGAAAGCTTTAAGACAAAAAGAGGCAATGTTTGCTGTAATTAACTGAAAATAGTTCTTGATGATTAATTGATTATTAAAACTGTGCCTATTTTCGACTGACTAACTGATTAATCATAGTCACTTGCAGTTCTATACTACACATGTAAAAAAAAAAAGGCAGAGGCATGCAGGTAATGTTGTCACACCACGAGCCCCCAGACACCATGTCTCTTCACACACACCATTACCAAACCCATTCTGACAATGGAGTAATAACAATAACAAGCCATCAGAACCAGGCAGCGAGACAAAGGAGAGGTGTTGCAATCTATCTGTCCAGCAGCAACAAGATCAGGAGAAGGAACATAAAACATCACAAATTAGGATTTGCAGAAATGAGGGGGGGAGTCTGTTGGGTAATGAAACAGGATGGAATCTACTACAAACCTCTACACATGCACACACTGTACATTCAAAGGCTCTGTCAGAAAGGAAGCATAATGTCAGAGATGATTAGGTTCAATGGTGAAGTGTGGTTCCATGTGGATTTTAAAGATAATTGGCCATCGCAGGTACCGGGGTCACCTTAGGGTTAGGTGTTGTTGTTGATGTCACCCAAATACAGCTCTCATTATACCAGGTCTTTGTCATGTAACCTTTCCCTTTTTGTTTACCATCGCAAATCTGAGAAGTTCAGTGGAACAGATAAAACTAGATATGACATCTCAACAGTGAAATACTAAAGTAGTGATAGTGGCAAGTAGAGCTGAAATGATTTTGCTATTGCTAACATTGGTTCCACGGTTGTGTTTCATATGGAAGCTTATTGTGACACATATGATGCAGGAGCGACACACAACATGGAGTGTAGCTCAGAAGTAGGGCTGGGTAAAAAAAAAAAATTGATCAATTTGGATTGATTTTATTTTAATTTTGCGTTTTTGAGTAATAGTGGATGAGATCGATTTTTCAGAACGAGACCATGAGTACCTGACCAGGGGACCACTGAGCCGAGGCATGGCCAGCTTTGTCTCCTGGGGGATACAGGGCATCTCGATCTCCCTCGCGAGGGTTGGGAACGGTGGGAAAACACCTCTGTGGGAGGTCCTCCCAGCCTCAACTTGAACCTGCAGTGCAGAGGAACTGGCCGCCCGGACCACCGTTTGCAGAAGCTGTTTGTTCTAGGAATATTAACTTAGATCCACATTCAGCCATAGGTGATAGCTGGGGCGCTGTGAGGGGGTGAACATGAAAAATTCATTGGGCCGGGCCCATACAGCAATGCAGTGGGCCCAGAGAGTTAGCGGAATAATAAAGTGTCTTCAGCTTCACTTTGCACTGCTCCGACAATCATGGACAGCTACCCCCACCACCACCACAGTTACCCACTACTATTCCGAAAGCTACAGTTTGTGTTCTTGCCGTCATCATCTTGGCCTTTTGGACCCTGAGATGACCATATTTTGACAAGTAAGCTAAAGCTAAATGCTAGCCTGGTGACATGGTAAAACAGTTATATTCAAGCATTTGATTGTCAAAAAAAAAAAAAAAATCATCTGACAGCACTGGTAGAGTTGAGCTGTCTGTCAAAAAAAAAAAAATCTTGCAAGTTCATTGATGAATCCACTATTGTAGCTGTAGCAGTGCCTGAATCATAACAACCTGCCTATGAAACAGACACTAGATAGTATAGATTTTAAAGATAGCAGTGACAGACAACCCTTCATAAAATATTTTATTCAATAAACAGCTCTCATATCAGCAGACATGCAACTGCTCATAAATGCCTGTCAATCAAAGCTTCTAATATCCCTAAAATGTGATTAATGCAGTGTCTCTTCATTACAGAAGAGGGCTGAATTAAACCAAACCGACCACAATGACTCCTCATGAGCAAACATCGGGTGGCCATGAGTGGTTTTAACACTTCAAAATCCACATTCTACAACACGCCTGTTGGTTCACCTCCCAGCAAAAGAAGACCCAAAAAAATCATTTTTTAAGTGTAATGATTTTTTTCCAAAGCAAAAAAAAAATCACAATTCATAACAATCACATTGTCTATTTTGTTCAGCCTTAAATAGATATAGTTATCTTCACATATGAGAAGCCAAAGCTCAAAGATTACATCTGAAGTTTATCTCTGCATTTATTAGTAGAACTGACAACCGTGACGTCATTGTTCAATTCCAGTCAGGCAGAATACCTCACACAGATTTAGGACAGGAAAAACACTGGATCATTTACAGTGTAGCTATGTGACCATACACAGTCATAAAAACACAAGCTTTATCATGACTTGGAAATTTGAGCAATTCAGATATATTGCCTTTTATTAAAGTGTAACTCCTGCCACAGAGTGTATAATGTCATAAATATTAGCTTCTCACTCTTGATTGGATCATATTTGACACTATTGTACAACACCTGATAAAACTTTATCTTTGATCACAAGACACTATTAACTATTGAGTGACATTTTAAGAGTGTGTTACCCAAACATATACACACCTACAGCCTGACCACATCTAGAAAAGTACCCGTTAAGTGAGGCTGCCTGTCAAAACTACATTTCATTGTTTTATGAGTAGAGTTTTGTTGATTACAAGAGAAAAACATTAACTTTTGAATTAATCCTATTACCCCCACAGTAATTCACAATCAGTAGTTTATGAGATTACTGATGTACAAAGGGCTGTGATTTGTGGTAATCTAATGGAGTGTTTTCAGATCTTAACAGTGCCTTTTAACACACCACAATGATCAACATGAGTTTGATCTAAATCAACAATATGGGAAGCTGATTTTATTTGTCAGCGTTTCTTACTCCTGACCCTGCCAACATTTGTGCAGCCAGCCTTTCAGCCGCTCTCACAGCCAAGCTACACTGGGTCTCTTTGAGCATCCACTGCCCACAACAAAACCCACACAAGCACCATGGCTGCCAGTATCACACAAGACACCATGTTACTACGGCCCACGGTAAGGAGCCAGGGGCAGAGGGAGAGCTCATTTGTGCTAAAAGAGGTTATTCTCACTGTGTAGTTATTTTTATTTGATTCTATTTAGATTCAGTTACAACACTGTTCATGTAACAAAGATACAAACACAGGAGTGGATTCAGATCAAGGTTGCACATTCCCCTTTACAGAGTCAGAGAGCCGAGCACGAGACCCCGCCAGGGTGACGGAGCGTCCAGCGCTGAATCAGCGGGTCGCATGTTGTGTAATCTCTCACACAAACACACACAGATTAACAGCACACAGAGAGGTGGGGTGAAGGCAAGTGAGAAGGGGGGGCTCTTTACAATGAAACTTTTTTTCAAGAAAAGGAAACAGAGGCCCAAAGAAGTGTTACAGTTGTGGCACTTCTTAATTTAAAGCCTCGCTGCCACTGAATGGGTCCAGTCGGCCTATAAAACTAGTCTCTTCAAAGAGCGGATTCTTTAGGCTTGACACAAGTTTTGTCAGGAAATGTTCAACTGGACACTTACACACAGAGTACAAGGACTTGCAGGCGAATCATTCTGAGGGACAGGCTGCACTGTAGTGACTAATGTACATAACAGAAATACAAGAGGGAATGGTGGAACCATCTCTGTTTGTTATCAAAGGTATTTTTCTCAGGTTAATCAGTTACAAAGCCACAACTGATTACTAAATATAACTTCAAGTATTGCATCTGATGAGTGGGTAACAGCAGTCCCTGGTCTGGGTCTGTCTGAAAGCCCCCTGCTGTAAACAGGTCTAATATCAAACCATTGATTCAGTTGGACTATGCATACAATCTATGATTCCCAACAACTATTATGTAAACTAAAAAGGAACTAATATTAGGTAATTGTTACAGAGCCTGCAGTAAACAGTCAACCTCAAATTCAATCGCTGCCTCTCACTCAAGGGCTCTGCACAAGCACTTCACACCTGAATGACCTGCACTTGCCTCTTATCTTACCACACTTGATGCATGTACACAGCAGCTTTTTCTCTGCGCCTGTAAGCTGGTATACAGCAATGAACTGATCTATTGTTGGATGGTGGTTGCTAATTAATGCAGCCCACACATGCTGAGCTCCTAACACATACAGAAAGCCCTGTCACTACTGTACTGATAACCTCCTCCTGCTGCATGCAATGCAAAACACCTACTGACGCACACAGACTTGGGGCAGATTTCAGTGCGCAGATCATTGACTAAACTCCAATTCAAAGAAGTTAATTTGGTCAAAGACAAATATGCAACAGTTACACAACATGACTTCATGTTGTTTTGCAAATAATGAGGCACACATAATAAACTGAGTGGTATAACGCAACAAGAAGCAATGCATTTCACAAAATGTCAACGTTTAAAGCCATCATGCAGGTTGCTCGTTTCTGCAGGATCAGGACTGTGTGCAGGAAAGTATGCTTTATAATGACTACATAAATGACTGCTTGGCGCAATGACATGTATGCCGAATTTAGAGGTTTATTTGGTACATTCCAAATAGCTCTAGGGTAAAGATTTCAAAGAGCGTAGTTTGATGTATATGTGCAGCTCTTCATTAAATGTCCACTTTTTCCAGTGGAGTTTGGCTCCATACAAACGACAGCACTGCCTGTGTGGGACTGTCCCGGTCCAGATGTTCTGAAACCCACCTGTAGACCACCTGTGGAGTGCAATACTACTGGCAAACTGTGACCTGTCACGACACTGACCTTTTAAAGCTGAACAATCATCAAACGTGTCTTTCAGTACTTTTAATGGATTTTTTTGGTGCACAGAGGACACTTGAGAACTTTTAAAGCTCATGTCAGCTGCTGACGACGCCGAAAACTAAGCACAGCGGGCTGAACTGCGTTCAGAATGTGGTCATTTTTAGTTTACAAATTTATACTGACAAATAAACACACTCCAGGAGGGACTTGCTGAATCCTAAAAACACACACTTGAATTCGGCATGTTCACATCCCCCCAACCCGCATGTACTTCATTTACTTTACAACTTTTTACTACTGGTTGACGTTGCTAGCTTGTACCAGATGTGTAGCCCCCCAGTGGGTCGTCCGTCCCCGGACACGGACAGGCAGAGTAACAGGGGTTTCTTCTGTGGAATATGCTAAACCTCATGTGACCTATGTGCAAAGTTCATGAAGGCAACAAGTGACTCTTACCAAAGTTTGTTCATACTGCAGTGCCCGCTGGTCCGAGCCGTCCCCTGCCATGGCTCTGCTCGGTTCGACCCGGCGACTGGATCAAGTGTTTTCAGCTCGAAACGGGAGCAAACCGAGACCAGTACCTGTCTGTGAGAGCGATTAAGGCATTAAACTGTGTTCAGCCCGTGTGTGAGAGTTCACTATGGGAACTCCAGCTAGAAAATGCGTCCCGGTTACACTAAGTTCCTTCATTTTATAGCCTCAAGTCTCCAACAAGATTCACACTGTGAGGCGGGACTTAGAGGTTTGAAGTCGGATTGACCCTCCCACCTGGAGCCGCTGTCAGTCAACCAGGAACAACCACGATGGATCAGTACCAGAGCTGCAGCATCGATTATTTTTCTAATCGATTAATCTATCGATGATTTTCTTCAATTTCATTAAACAAATTTGAGAAGGGGGGAAAAGTAAAAATGTGATAAGGAAATGTCTGAAATGACTAATATCTTGTCCTTTTTTCCAAACTGATCCAGCTGAAACAACCACAAGAAAATACATTCACTGACTAAAAAATATCTGTATAGAAATAACAACAGTAACAACTGAATGAAAGTATATACAAATATCTATAAATATTCGGAAATAACAGCATGAATATAAAAAATCTAAATATTAACAATAAAGATGTCAAAAAAGTAAAAGTATATCTTAAAAATATTTATATAAAAATAACAACAGTATAAAAGTATATATAAACATCTATATATACTGTATATATCTATAACTAACTAACTAACTAACTAACTAACTAACTATATATATATATATATATATATATATATATATATATATATATATATATATATATATATATACTATATATATATATATGTAGGGTTAGATGGAGACAGTAGTTTTATGTTCCATTAATGATATATTTTGTTGAAAAAGGTGATTTTTCCTAATTTAATCTATTCATTCATTCATTTTCTGAACCCGCTTTATCCTCACTAGGGTCAAAGGGGTCGCTTGGAGCCTATCCCAGCTACTTACGGGCAACGGCGGGGTACACCCTGGACATTTTGCCAGTTCATCGCAGGGCTGACATATAGAGACAAATGATCACTCTCACATTCACACCTATAGGAAATTTAGATTAACCAATTAACCTATCTGTGCATGTCTTTGGATGGTGGGAGGAAGCCAGAGTACCCAGAGAGAACTCATACAGACACGGGGAGAACATGCAAACTCCACACAGAAAGGTCCCACCCCCGTCGACAGGTGTTGGAATTGAACCCAGGACCTTCTTGCTGTGAGGCACCAGTGTTAACCACTGCACCGCCCTGATTTAATCTAACAACCTTTAAATTTACTCTTAAATTACACATGTGAAAAAATCATTTTTTCACTGAAAATTGCCAAATGCAGAGGATAATATTATAATAAATACTGATAAATCACTTATGAAAGACAAAGAATCATTTGAAAACAGTTAGAAAAATAGTTGTGGGTTTGTAAGGGTTAATGTTGTTCTGTCGTGTAGTTTTATGTTTGTTTTAAGGTTGTTTATTGAGAGCCTAACCAGGAGCACAGTTTACAAATCACCCATTATAGCTAAAAGTCCTATTTTGCATTGTTTGCTTGTTTTTAAATGTAACAGTACTTGAATGTATAGTCCATGTCAAAAAAAAAAAAAAAGAATTTTTTTAAAATAAATAAATACTACACTTTAAACATCTGCATTCAAGACTTTACTTACTTGAGTAAACATGCAGGATTATCAAAAATAATCCTCTTAGATTTGTTCACATAATTTTAGTGATTTGTTCACACTTACGTGCTTTTTGTTTTACTTTTCAGTTAATAAACTTGGTGTGTAAACATGCTCAGATCTGACCTTCAGCAGCCATATCAATACTGTCAGCAAATATCCAAAATATTAAAATTGAATTAAATGTTTTGTGTCCTAAAAAGACCAAGAGAAGCCCATTCTTGGCTTCTCTTGTTGTTTAATAGACTCAGCAGAGTCTATTAAACAGCTGAAACTCCTTAAGATGCTGCTTCAAATGAATTTTAACCAGAAATGACAGAACAGAGAAAATCACACAATGTCCAATATCTAAAGATATCTGCACACCAGTTAGTTACAGAATAGTTTTTAATGTGCTGCTGTCACTGAATAGATTAGGCTCAGAATGTACCTGTGATGAATAGGATTTTTAATCTACAGGCTGGGATTGTGGAGACTACAGCCCAGACTAAACAATATAGAATTAACAATTACCTGCAAAGAAGTGGAACAAACTACCTGTTGAGTTTTAATTTGCCATAAATGTAGTGATTTCTTAATCCAAATTGAAAACATTTCACTTTGTGTGTGCTTATGAAGGAGCTCTATATCTTACATCCTTTTCTTATCAAAGTGGAAGTCTTTGTTCATTCTTATTACACTATAGGTTTTATTGCTATGTAAGTCTGGAGACCTATATATTATTTTAACCAATTTGTCAGATGGTATTTAAATCATTCTACTCTCTTTTATCATGATTTTATGTACTCTACTACTTCCTCTTTATTTTATTTTTTAATATTTTGGTCTTGTATTGTTATAGCACTTTGTAATTATTTTTCTCAGTATGTTTTTTTATTTACATGAGAAATCTTGTCTTACACTGGGGAATGTATGACATAAATAAACATGCTTTGCTTGGCATAATACGTACATATAATTAATGTTCTAGTTGAGACTTGTTCTTGATTTTTCACATTGATCAGATGGTTCACATCTATGATTTTGGTTTTCACCCTTAATCTGAAGTGTAACCAGTAACTAAAGCTGCCAGACAAATGCATTGGAGTAAAAAGTTAAATATTTTTCTTGAGATGTGTAATGGATTAGTGGTGTAAAGCTGATATATAATAGAGAAGATAAGCATCTCAGGTGTGGAACATGTACCTCAGATTCTACTTGTGGATAAAAAAGTAAACTCACACTCCACTGAACGGATCAAACATTAAGACTTATGGATTTTCAGAAATACACTAGGCTCTGAACTGCTGGCTGAAGATAAGGACATCCCATGCGGGGGTCAAACACAGATATTTGATCGAATTATCCTTCAGAAATGTAACACTGACACATTGGAGTGTTTGAAGTTCTTTGGCAGTGCTGTGAAACAAATACAGGAAACCTATTCATGTCTGTCAGGAGTTCAACTTGAGCTGGAGTTCTAGAAAAATACACACCTGAGCCCATAAAGACTCATTCTGTTAAAGAGAACGTGTGCGTTAGAAAGAGGAGGTTAATCATTAGAATACCTGCGCTTTGTGTGAATCTTGTTTGACACTCTTTGTAGTTTAACCTCACATTTGTAGAACTGCTCTTTTCAAAGTTATGCAAGAAGTTGCATTCTTGAAATGCCCACTCCATTTCCTTTTAATGGAAAATAACTTGTTTGATAGGATAAAACACCAACTCTTAACAATCCAAACATCACTTTACTACTTCTGAGCAACAGTATGTGATACTTTTAGTCACAATCGATTCACAAACATCCATTTTGGCTTCAGTATTATCATTCCCTATAAATTATTTCTTAATTGATTTTTTTAACCACTCTTATTTGTAGATTTTCTTCAGTTTTTTTCATATGTTTTCATGATTTCTTATGCAAAGATAGATAAAGTGCAAGTGGAATTATGTAATCATTGGACCAGGTCAAAGGTCATTACTGATGTATATGAATAATAAGGAATAAAAGAGGCATGCGTCTGAAAACCAAATTATTCTAACTTTGAGGGCAACAGTGTAGTTTTCTGAGTCTGAGTAGGTAGAATATTCTATTTTCCTAAAACTCTTCCATTAAAAAGGAGTCCTGAAACCATTTCATTGGTCTGGCTGTTTGTGGCACAGCTGCTCTTCCTTTACTTTTCATCATATACTAGAACTCTTTTTTTTTTTTTTCGGTTTTTGCCTTAAGGCTGAGTCAAACCATCCTGCAAAGTAAAATGAAGCACGATAAAAGAAATGTTTCCCTTTTTTTTGTCACAGCTACAAAGCTGGTGACCTCAGGCGACAGTTGGAAAATACTGGAGAACACTGGCATAGCGCTGTTTCAGACAGAAATATCACTGAAATACAAAAAGTTATAATATAGTGTGTATTATCAGCCTATATCGCACTCCAATAAAGTACCTCAAAGGTACAGAACAGGTGACTGGCAATGTTCACTGTCAAAAGTATTGACAGTACAGTCCAAACAGGCCGATCAGTGCATTATTATTATTACCAAATTAGATAGATAGATAGATAGATAGATAGATAGATAGATAGATAGATAGATAGATAGATAGATAGATAGATAGATAGATAGATAGATAGATAGATAGATAGATAGATAGATAGATAGATAGATAGATAGATAGATAGATAGATAGATAGATAGATAGTTAGTGTTGGATCCCACATGGACTGTAACATTTCTGAATACTTTAACCTGCTGCAGTCTTGAACCAGAAAAACCTCCATGATCTCCAATTCTAGATGGTTCTGCTACACACTGAAAATTACATTAAGTCATTTTCATCTCTGCAGGACAATTTCAGTTTGATATTTTTCTGATATTACAAGTCCTACAAGTCTTGATTTACAAGAGCTGAAAAAGGTCAGATGAAAAATGTTTGACATCAGTGATTTATAAATCCGTTGTTTGCCACAGGTCCCATAACGTGCAAAACCATTTGTTTTTGTACAACATGAATCATCAACATTGAGCAAAATGACATTGATTTTCCCCACAGTTCTATGTTGTTTTATGACATGGTTCATTGTCATTTTTATCTTAGTCTTTATATTTTTCTCTTTAACAGTCTGGGAATAGTTTTTTAAAAATGGATTTCTTTGTAAAATAACTTTACTGGGATGTAATCTTATCTTCTAGGTGAAACTCTTAGAACATGCCTCAGAATTTACTCACTAAGAGCAAGTCTTCATGCTGGGAATCTTTATGAAAACAGCTGCTGGATAATGAATCAGTGTAACATTTAGCTCAGAATTGACCTTCAGATCTGTGCAGGCAACAACTACATCATCATCTAGGACAGTGTTTGTCAACAGGGGTGGTACCCCAGGGGGTGTTGGGACACTGCTGGGGGGTGTTTGGAAGGAGAAAGTTAAGAGGCTGGCGGGGGAAGTTAGTCAGAATAAGGAGGCTCATAATGACGTAAAGGGGCGTTTGGTTAAAAAAGGTTGAGAAACACTGATCTAGGAGGATCTTTGAGTTACTGATGTGAGATTCTGTCAAAGAATGCTCAAACATTTGTATGGAAAGTAACTCTGGGTAGGGCCATGTGAAGACACCGTAGGCCTATCAGCTAATCAGATGGAAGATTATTCTGCGTATTAGTTCATGTGAGTGGGACATCAGCAACCCTAACCTTCAGATGTACCACAGGAAAACAAGTACTTCAGTAAAATAAATTGATACCCTGAATGATATTCTTATTTTTAATGCATCATAAATTAGTAACATAGCATCTATTATCTAAAACTGAGGTATAAATGAGATTTTATTTAGGCTGCAAAAACTAATTAGCACAATTCCTTCCATAATCATGTACTTCATATTTGTATATCAGTGACATGTTTGACATACGTGGTTTGATTTAATACCACACTTACAGCTTCCATCATAATTCTGCCAGACAATACAGCAGTGGTTCCCAACCTTTTCTGGCCCGTGACCCCATTGTAACATCACAAATTTCTGGCGACCCCAGATATTCAAAAACAGAGACTGTTTTTTTTTGCTAAAATTAATTTGTTTTTGATCATGTAATAGTTTGCTAGACTGTGTTGCAAATAAACGTTAATTTTAGACACATTTAGTCTACATAATGTGTATTATTATGGACAAAGGCAGAAAAACCAGGTTGAGATTACTGCACAAAGAGAAAATTTTATTTTCCTTGGCCAGGATATGTACAGTCAGTCCTGCTTGTATTTACAAGGCAGCAAATTAATACTGAACAAATAATAACTCAAACTATGAATTATGAAAGAGCTGCAGCATCTTAAACTGGTCACAATGAACATTTGAAAGATAAACAGTACCACAGTGCTTCAGTTTCAGCCTCACAGTTTGTCATGTCTTTATGTATTGGGATTGCCTCTCTCAACTTACCATATATTTTTTATTAGTAAGTTTTTTGGCTCTTTTTTTTTGGTCAGTTACAAGAAATTTCAGGTGAACCCATTTGAATTCTAGGTGACCCCAAGTGGGGTCCCGACCTCAAGCTTGAAAAATACTGCAATACAGCAACCCATAAGAAATGGATGATTGACCAATTAAAAAAAATGCTAAAGGGTAGACTGCAACCTTTTGCTATCTGTCTCTCATTCAGGTGTGCAGAGATTTTGTTCATAATTAAATGCATAAAATTATGTTTTCATTTATCAGCTGACTAGTGGCATGAGAGGCACATCCATTCATGATGATACTATAAACTAATGCAGAAATGTGATCAGAAATATTTTTTTATGAACAAATTTACTCTTGAGACAGATTTCGGATAAGACCTATTCTGACTTTTGAAATTCATTTTACACTAGCAAATGAGGCTACTGGTATTATTATTATTATGTATTTTTGTATTATTACAACAATTCTTATTTTCCCCTCACTCCCCCCTCTCTCTTTCTCACTTTCATTCACACCCCCCTCTCCCCCTTTTCTCTATCGCCCCCAACCAAGCTATATTGTTTAGTTGCTCTTTACATTTATGATCCTTTTCATTGTAATATGATGTTGTTGCTGTTGTTTGCAAATACTCTGTCATTGTTGTTGTTTTTTATTTGTTTCTTTATTTGTTTGATTTCCCCTTTATGTGTTGTTGTTGTTGTTATTTTTCTGTCCACATTATCTTAACTATCACTATAAAAAAAAAAAAAGAAATTCATTTTACTGCGGAAAAAAACTGATCTTGTTTCATTTCTTTATAGTTTTTAAAACTACAAAAGAAATAGAATGCACTGAAATGTATTCATTATTCTTTCTACTGGATAGAAAAAGCAGGGGAAGGAGAAAGGGAATGACACACAGCAAAGGCTTCTTTAATAATGAGCAAAACAAGTCGATGCCCAACAGTGACTGATATATGGCAGATGGAAAACTCCATCGTATTCGACACCTTACTCAAGTATCACAAGCCCGAGATGAACAAAAAGGCCCACATTCCTTTGCTTCCACGCTTTTGTTCTCCCCTACTTGATGTGTAAAACATTGTTTGTCACGTCTATATCAAGGTTAATGCAATCACTCAGTAATTCTAATACAAACGCTAATGGCTGTTGTTTGTGTGTGTGACAGTTTGTTTGATCGTGGCCTTTGAGCATGACAGATAAGGTCAGCAGAGCTAAACTCACCTATGGTAAATGAAGCAGTGGGATGTGTTGATGATCATTTCAGTTTCACAAACACATTTGTTGTCTTTTTTTAACGTATTCTCCAAGTCCTGAGTCCTTATTCACACATTCTTAGGAGTGATTTTTTTTTTTTTTGCCTCAGTCAGTCAGGAAGAAAAAAGGAACAAAAATGTGCTCTTAGAAATAGGTGTGCGTTTCCACTTTTTGTGCATGTACATGTTTAACGCCTTTACGTCAACTGTTGCAAATTTGCATCAAACCATTTCCGTTATGAAATCAGCCAAGATAGGATACGTATTCCCCCAATGCGGGTTCAGGAAGGTTTGATACATACCTGTTCAGGACACTGGAAATAATTTTGTGGCATCGATAAAACCATCTCCATCTCCTGAGACAGAAAATCTGTTTTGATGTTTTTTGATTACTATTGACAATCATGCCTGTTGTCACAAATTTGCATCATACCCAAATTTCTATCTATCTTATGTGCTATAGTCAAATGAATAATTTCCACTTAACTTGGCATCTGCTTGAAAGCAAAAACACAAATTATTTATTATCTTTTTAAATATACTTTCAGGTGTTAAGGGGCTAATATATAACAAATCATCTGTGTTTAGTGTTTAAAAACATCCACATACACTGATAGTTATATTTAGTTTGCATTTATTTTAAATCCTGGTTTTAATTTTTTTTTTGTTTTGTTTTTTTAATCGAACCCACAACCTTCTTGCTGTGTGATGATAGTGCTAACCAACCTAGAGCCATCCTAACATTGGATAAAAATAGCATAGCTTCATATGATTAGTGTGGTTGGCTTCACCATCATCATCCCTCTGCGATCTGTCATTCAGTGTTCGAGTATTTCTTTGACCTCTTAGTCTTTCTGACATTTTCTCCTCAGCTTATAGATTTTTTTTTTTTATCTCTAACTTTGAGGATTTTTTCTAAACTCTGCAGGGGAAATTTTCAGAAAAGATCATAACTCTGCAAATGTTACCTATATGAACTTGGCCCTGATTTTTCATATTCCAAAGTAAAGTTTCCATAATCAGGCAGTATTCCAGAGTCAGACTATCACCAAATTAAAACAAAGTGATGGAGTCTATTTCACAAAATGTATTGAATAGAATAGAACAGAATGGGGGTCAATAAGAGGCAGATGGCGTGACTCTGCCCTTTGCGTCTGCTGTGCTTGCGTTTCTCAGGTAGGTCAGCTGTTTTTTTTGACAGGAGCTGCTCAGCTGTGACTGTGCCACTCGGGGCCAGATTACTCCTTTTCACATCGTCTGTGTTGACAAGACGGATCAGTCTGGCTGGATGAAAAGCCCACAGCGGCTCGCAATTTCTAATCCTCCTTTTGATTTCTGTGGAAAACCCTTTTGACATCCTCCAGCAGGTCTGTCTGGGTCCAGCCTGTCGCTTTACTCTGCTGCCTTTCAATGGAAATACATTGACTTGTATTGTAAACATGCATTTTCACTGGAGCATTTCAATACTTATCATACTCACATGCATGAAAAAAGCTTGTAGAAATATTATTTTGCAGACTTAGATATTTGTGTGTTGTTTAATCAGCTTTTCATTCAGTATGTAATTGTTGTCTTGGATCCTTATACTTTTTATTAGAGCAGCAGATTTCATAATATTGAAAAGTAATAATCTTTGTTGTATGAAGGTTGAAATACTCTGAAGAGCAAAAACATATATATATCAGCTTCAGTTAGCTTTCCCTCATAAGCTATCATATTAAAATGCCTCCATTAATAACTATCATATTAAGTGAGAACTTTCTGCTTTTTAAGTATATTTATTTTTTAATACTTACAGGGTATTTTTATGACAATATGCTGGAAGATCAACTGAAGGGTCTAACTATGTTTTTTTTTTCTTTTTCACACATTCAGAAAAATATCATTAGTCGATCCATTGACCTTATTGTTTGCCTAACCCAGTAGTGGCTTATAGTGTAACTTCAAATAACATCTTTAAATAACCTTTCACTGCTGGATGTTTCACCTGATCTCTGTAATTCCACTGAAGCAGGTCATTTCATAATAACATTGTAGTCTTCAGTCTGCTGAAGGGCAGGGAAATGATCTCAAAGTGGGAAAAAAAAAAAAAGATAAAATGATACCACACAAGAGGAGACAGCGCAGTATGACAATGTTTACACTGACTCTATTGGCTGTGGTGAAAATTCCAATATTTCAGCTTGTCATTTTCAGTATATGCTGGGAAATGGTTTTCATAATCACAGAGCAAACCTGTCAAAGTTCAGCTTTTCATTCCACAGGGACAAATGAAGCTTATCACAGCACTGCACCCCAGAAATGTTTCAGCAAGCTTTTTGTCCTTCTGTCTCCAAAGAGGAATTGTGAACCAACAATAGATTGGGAAAAAAAGAGCAAAAACCCACAGTGTTGGAACCCATAGTAGGTTTGGTTTGTTGGTGTGAGTAGCCCCTCATATATTAGCATACAGTGTTATTCAGTCATGGATTAAAGCTTTCCTGTGAGGTTAGTAAGTCTATGTTACTTTAGAACAGTAAATGTCATATTTAAAAAAAAAAAAAAAAAAAAGTGATGGGACCTTCACCAATCAGCCATAAGATGGGAACACTGACAGGAGAAGAGCTAATAATATTGATTGATTTATTATAATGGTATCTTTGACTGGGTTGGATATCTGAGGCAGCAAGTGAACATTCAGGCCTTGAAACTGATATGCTGAAGCAGCAAAATAAGCCACATAAGGAACTGAGTGACTTTGACCAGGTCCATATTGAAACGGTGATGACTGGGTCAGAGCATCTCCACAACTGCAGGTTTTGTTGGATGTTCCTGGTCTGCAGTGGTTAGTACCGACCACAAATGAACTAAGGAAGGACATCCCAACCTCAGGACAACTGAGCATGTGTGGAAGTTGTTGGACAAATAAATCTGATCCATGGAGGTCCACCTTTCTACTTCCAGGACTTCAGAAATCTGCTGCCAACATTTTGGTTCAGGTACCACAGCACACCTTCAGAAGTCTGGTGGAGTCTAGGTCTCAGGTCAGAGCTGTTTTTGTGGAAAAAGGAGAACCTACATAATATTAGACAGGTAGTAATAATGTTCTGCTCCCATAGATGCTGGTTTTGTTGAGATCTGGTTGTTGTACTTTGGATACTTACAGGTTCTAACCACTTTACATTGATAATGAACAAGGTCTGGAGATACTCTGACACAGTTTCTCCCTTGTCAATGTTGCCCAGATCCTTAATCTTGTCTATTTTGCTATTTCTAACTTATCGACTTAGAAGATTAAATATCTAATATGTACAACCCACTGACAAGTCTCAGTGTAATAGGGATGATAAGATAAAGAAAATTAACACCATTTTTGCTGTCAGTGGTCAGAAAGTTATGGCTGATTTGTGTATATATTACTGAATGGTGGTAACAGACAACCGCATTTACCACTGACTCAGAGAACCCAAAGAACAATATACAGAAAGGTATAAATGTAATTACCAGGTGTATTATAAGTTTCCTGTTGTATTTAGTCTTTTTTTTTTTTTTTTTTATTTACTTAAAATTTACTTGATGATATTATGGAAAAAGTTGCTAAATGGTTATTACTGTGGTGCTGCTGATGCACACTATCATCGGTGGTCACACACGTCTAAAACCACATTTGAACAGGACTAGTATAGCATGTGGACCTTCAGGGATTTGGAAATGAATCCCCAAAGTTGATTAAGATAAGGAAGGTCTTTTTTTCACTCAAATTTAATGATATTATTCAAAGAATCTGATGTCAAGAGTAGGTTCATCAGTTTTATAGAAACACATTGAAAGATTTTCCTTACTGCTGTCATATGTGTCATTCTTCTTAACCCCCCCCACCCAAACCTCAATCTTCAGAAGGATTTAGGTTTGCTCTTTTAGGGAATATCTATGCTACAGAGATGATTTCTCATAGACTGCAAGGGAAGCTTGGCTTCCCTAAAATTACCAAAATTAAATGGTTAAATATGTACAGTCGTGTTGGCATTTCGTTGACTACAAATGTGTTAGAACACGTTCATCTCACAGACGAGTTTGTTCAGAATCAGCTTTATCACAAATCATTGGACTTGATGTTGTTAACTTCTCATACATTCCCATTGTACTGTTTTCGCATACGATCTATGGTCAATGTATTTGCCTGTAGAAGCCCGGCGTCCATGCACTTCAATGGGACTTCATGGAACAGTTTTTTTCATTGCCTCAAAACTGGACGGTAATTGGATAAATGCCACAATGTTGTCTGGACCCCGGACGCTCGGTGTCTCTGGGGGTGAATGGAGCTGTGGGTGGACCTCAGCTGGGCTGGGCGCTGGGTTTCCACATGCTGATTGGAGGATCAGTCGAATGGCTGAATCTCATTTGATTGACAGCTATTTTGAGATATACTCCTTCACTTGACAGAGTGCAGTTTAATACCGTTGCGCATACTGCTTGTGAAATCGAGAGAGAAACCACGACGAAATACTTGTTCATTTCTTGCACTGTAAATAAAACACACTCATTGCACTTCCTTGTTTCAATTTAACATAATTTCAACGTTTTCTTGTGTAGTTGGTACGATAAGGTCACTGACCATTTTCTTAAAAAGGAACGGAGGGCCGAATTTATGTTTAAATAACTTGAATTTTTTTTTTTTTTTTTTATGTAAGCCGACAATGAGCTTCCCCTCTCTGAAAGAGGAGCAGCTGCCATTGCTATGCTATATTGTGGCATGACCCTCCTGAATATCCACTAAAAAGGCTTTTAATGCTTCCACTCATCATCACCAGCACCATATCACTCACAATGAGGAAATAGAAATGGTTGGAGGAAACAAAAAAAAAATGTTCACATCACTGCAGATCTCAGATACCAATTTGCACTGGAATAATATTATTACAGTATATAATGACAGGTGAAAACTTCCAAGCACAGCAGTATTAATGTTAAAAAAAAGTTGTATCTTAAATATTGTGAATTCCCCTGTCTGCATATTCCAGTTCTAAATATCACATTTTTTCTATAATGAAATTAAGTGCTTTATTGTTATGTGTCCTTTTTACCTGTAATATGATATGATGATACGTCAGTCTACTCACTTAAAATACAGGTTTGCAACATTAGGTTTGCTGGTTAAACTCATAAAGACTCAGCGCTACTTTTGGGTCATTTCCCTAATTAATTTTTCTCTGTATTTAACCTTTCTTAAGCGATTTATCACCATTTATCATATATTATTTTGTTTATTTTGTGTTTTTTCAGTGTAAATTATGTATTTTCCTATAGTTAATTTTCTGATCATGTAGATGTTCATAAAAGTTCAGATTAAAGTTGAGGGATATTATATCAGAAACAGAGAAAACTGAAGAAAAAGTGACTTTTTCAGCAAATCTATCATTAACTGAACATAAATCCAGTGTTTCCATCCACTGTCATTGATCCAACTCCATGGGTTTTACTGGTGAATCAATGTTGTTGAAGATGACGATGTTTCCATGGTAACTACTGAGCCTCTGAACGTCCAAATTGGGTCAAATCTGATGACTATGAAAAGACAACAAACTGCATTTTATCAGAATTAGTTTAAGATATTGATAGGATTAGTGGTTCTAAAGTTATTTAGAACATTTTAGATCGGTGGATAGTTTTGGTCACCAGTGGATATTTGGGTCTTTATGTGTTAATAAAGTTATAATGACCAAGGTTACAAGATGCCATCTGGATGTATGGGAAGTATGTACAGTAGAAACAAACAAAGGTTTCTGGGAAAAAAAAAAAAGCTTCTATGAAAAAAAGAAGTTGTATTTAGTGTGACCTCTCTTTGCAGTTAACTTGCCTTTTATTCAGACAATATGAGATTTTGAGGACGAGCCACAAGGCAAGTCACTGTCTATCTGAATCCAAACTTCAAATATGACTTTTTTAGACAGCAAAATCTACCTGAATACATTCTTGATCCAATCTGGTGACTGTAATAACATGGTTCAGCTGCAGCTCTGCTTCTTGTAAGTATGACGACTACAGCACAAATACGCAGTCATTGCTAAAGATAGTGGTGAAAAACACATCAGCATGGATTGACTCAGTGCTAATGGCAAAATGGAAAAATACCTATATACTGGAGTCATACAGGAAACACTGGGGCTCCATTTAAGGTATTATTCACTTGTTTATTTGGACATTTTTATATTTATATGGTAGTTAGAGGCAGACAGGAAGGGCGGGGAGAGAGAGGAGAGAACATGTAGTAAAGGTTCCTCCAAGAGAATCCAGTTTCCTCTAACATGAAAGTGTGATCATGCATATAAACCAAAGACACAACAGACAACTTAGATGACTAAATGTCACTTATCTCTTATATTATAGCACATAAACATTCATTTACATAAAGAATGCATTCTGTATATATTACATATTTTTTTGAATGCATGCGTAATTTCATTGTGGAAAAGGTCATATTTTTTCCCCAGTGTTATTGTCCCTTCAGGCTTTTGTTCCTGTGGCTGATGTGCAATAAACCAATTAAAAAGGCTTTCTTTAAACTACCCACGTCTCACAGCTTTATGTTTTATTTACATCATTACACTTCTTTCTAGACAGCAGGTTGTATCTTTCATTAAAGGATTAATACTACGCCTCCTCTTTTGACCCTTGCAGATTTGTAATGGTTTTACTACCCGCTTCACTGCTTCATATTTTTTATGTGTGGTTTGTGTTTATACCCAAGTACATTGTGTAAATTTGTTTATATTCTCTCTCCATGCTCACCACTAAAGCATGTGATGTTGTTTGTTTCAGTGTGTCTGTGCGTGTCCTTTTATATGTATATTTTTCTGCAGAAAAAAATCTAACTTGAGATCTTCCACCTCCTCCTCTTTGCAGAGAACTCACAAATATCCTGAAGCTATGTGTGTTTTGTAAAAGTACAACAGAGCTCACAATGCTCTTTAAAATATTACCAAACACTGACACAAACCGATTTTTACAAAAGTGGAGTAGATTTACCACTGATTTTCAGTAATAGGAACAAACAGGTTCATTCATTCAGTGAAAAGTCAGCTTGTGCAACACTGCAACACTGACCTCTTTTGTTGGATATGCAAAGACACTCCAGATACATGTAAATTAACACATGTACACTTTACACAAAATGACATTTGGACACTGAAACTCTAAAATCACACCATACCCTAAAACCATGCCAACTATAAGTTGGTTTGTTGACCACAAAGACATCTGGATTGAATTGGCCCACTTGCTTTTAATAGCTGTTGGTGATCTCAAAGTGGACACATCCTTATTTACAGATGTACAAAGCAGTCAAATGGAGCACCTAAATAAATAAAACTAAAGATACTTTGCAGAATCTTGCCATCTCGGTTTGAGATTTGATAGTAGTTGAAGTATCCAGATGCTTTACCTCAAACCAATAATACTGAAAAACTAAAAATACTCCACTTCAAGTAATACTTGTGCCTTCAAAAGCATTACTTAAGTTGAAGTACATAAATATTGTCAATAAAATGTAAAGTATGAAAGCAGTAAAAACCAGTGGAAAGTAGTTATCATGCAGTAAAATGGTGCCTGTTAGTGTTTTCTTGCTGTAAGCGATGTTTGGAGATTAATTTTACTGCTTTATGTTTACTACTCTCTGTATTTAAAGTTGAGCTCATTTGGACAAATTTATACACCAGAGGCAGATCCAGAAAAAATGTGTGTGTGTGTGTGTGTGTGTGTGTGTGTGTGTGTGTGGGGGGGGGGGGGGGGGGGGGGGTTATAAACATACATATGTGATATCCCTCTCCAAATTGTCATATCGCATGACTGCTTGCTTTGTTTACAGAACATACTGTGCATTACGGTCATATTTCACAACACAATATATACTTTAATCTTAATAAACCTTGAAGCTTAGATGTAAACAGCACATCCCCAAAAGTAGCAAGACAATCAGATAGCAAATAGGTCGGCCATTAGACCAACAGAGATGTAGCTCAATAGATAACACTTCAGACTTCTATGCAAACAACCAGGGTTTGAATCCTGGTCGAAGCAGCAATTTTTTTTCTGCAGATTCTCAAATGGGGGGGGCACCGAGGGCACTAGTAGGTAAATGCACCATTGTACACTGTTGACTTTTTACACTCAAGCAATGCACCATATTGTATTCTGAGATCATTAAATGTGTGTAGTGTCTCTGTCCTTGACACTAAGAAGGCAACTTTTGAAGAGCTCAGAAAAATAGAGCTGTTCTCATCTCTGTAGCTGCATATTCTAATGAATTCAAGACTGTTTTAAAGAGTTTATTTGTCCATTTTTTTACTAAGAATTTTAGACGCAACATACGCTCACACTTAATCCTTTCATTTTCTTACAGACATTGAAAATCATAAAGGACAAAATGGAGGAATGGTGTGAAAAACTGTCATAAAAAATTTTTAAAAGCTGTCGTATACAGTATTGTGCAAAAGTCTAAGGCAACCGTTTGGTTTATTGCTTTAGCAAATACCACACAAATGCAGTTCTCAGACTGCATATTAATATACATCCAAGATATACAGGGAATATTTACAGCATTAAAAACAAAAGTTTAGGGAAAAATCAGCATCTACAACCAAGAAAGATCACGTTTAGTGTGATCTCTCTTTGCACTTTACGTGACTTTAGCTCTTTTGTGTAGACAATCGCAAATTTACATAGTTAATTTTTAGAGTTTTACACCAGATTTCATTAAACACATGCCAGACATCTCTTATTATCTTATCTTTTTGTCATGGGAACACAGGTCAGATTATATATTGACTCTAGACTGTAGAAGTTGATCAGTTGAGAGTGTTGTGTGTTTATAGCATACACGTATGTCTGAAGAAAAGAGATTAAGAGATAAATTAAAACTGTGCAAAAACAATAAAGCCAGAGGTGACATAAGACTTTCACACTACAAATGTAAAGCTGAAAATGGAAACACTCGTGTACAGTAGAAATACAATACAATACAATATAATATAATCCCATACTTCAATAAAACCATTTAGTTGAGCTTAACTTCAGATGTAACATGTTCAGTAAATTTAAGGCATTAGTTTTTTCTTTAAAGCATCCCTGTATTATGTTTTTGATAAACATGTGAGTGAACCTTGTTACTTTTAGCCGAAGAGAAGTGTTGCATCACTGCAGTTTCTCTCTGCTCTACTGGTTTTGCTTTTGCCGCACTGCAATTCTACCATTTTTTTTTTTTTTTTTTCAGTCCAGCAGCTGTTTAATAAAACCTCTGAGAAAGCATTCTATTTGCAGATGAGTATTAAACTGCAAACAAACAAAAATCAATGCCTCTGTGAGTTTCTACAATTAAATACGTATTAAATCTTAGGTGTTGCATATCCATCTGGTTGTTTACTGAATAGTTTTCCTCATGTTCTTTTACATGCTTTGATAAATAGGGTCCCTGATCTCCATCCAACCATCTCTCCAGAGCGTTTGGAGAGACGCCTCACAACCAGCATCATCAAAACATTAAATGAGAGGATGGAGATCAGTGGCAGGTGAATAATCAAAGTTACATTATGGCTCATTCATTACATCCATATTATAAGACCCTGAAAACAAGTGCTGTGACTCTGGAAACTACAAGTAAAAACAGGGATTTAAACTTGTTAAATCTGAAATGTGGAATGAGAAATGCATCTGAGTTGTACAGAGTAACTGAGATGAGAAATAGTGTCCATGTATATTATCAGAATGCATAGATCTATGCCAGACATTATAAACTGAGGCCATTACGCATTTGCAGCTTTATAATCAATAATAGATTAGAACATTTCCAAATATCACATAGATGCCTCTGAGCTGTGTGTGTGTGTGTGTTTTCACACTTTTCCTGTTTTATTGCATTTAGGTCCTGTATATCTGCAGTGTGTGTATGGGAATCTGGGCTTCTGTGCAATGCGTTTGTGTGATTAAGTTAGATATGTGTGCGTATGTCTGTGTTTCATGTAGGCCTATGGACAAAATAAACAAATAAAAATGTTTCCTCGTGTGGCTTCAGGAGCTGATCGGTAAACACAACCTGTCATCACGCTGCAGCTTTGAGGTTAGCCAAGTGAGATGAAACAATATGATATACACACATAAACACAAGCGCTGTGTTTTCCTGTTCTCATCCATGTCGTGCTTTTGTTTAGATTCACCTCTGCAAGGCCAAACATACTTGTTTTACTGTAGTGATGCACTGATGGTTTGTGATGCCTGTGAATATTTAAGTAATATCTTGTGAATAGGCTTTCAAGTGCCAGTTAAGCAGCTGGGTGCCGTCCTGTAAAGCGATGATAACACAAAACTATTTATGTGTCACTAGCAGATGTTTGGCTCCTTTGCTCATTGCAAAGCTTTGAGCTGAAATGAGAACTTGTCACAGGTCCTAAATTAAGCTGATAAGTCTTGTAGTTCAGCATATAAATGTCAACAGCAACAAATAACCTCTGGATGTTGTGATCTCAAAGTGGCTGTAGTAAATTCTACAGGAAGAGAAAGTATTTGGGGATGTAGTGACGCAACTTAAAATCACTCCACAGCCTCTGAATGTTTTGCCTCATTAATGTAGTAGTTGATAATGGTTTCATCAACTGTGATGACTTTGTAATCCTTAAAGGGATAGGGATCTATTACAGAGGAATTTAATACTATATGATATGTATAATACTGTACATATGTAAATAATATTTAATTTTCATTCTAATTCTATATTTATATAAATACCAAATTTCCTGTCTTTCGCTTTATATTTCACTTTTCACTCATTTGTGGGGGGGATTTCTACCTGTCTTTTTCCCTGTACTTGCCTTTTAGATGCTACTGCTGTTAACTGTGAAATTTCCCCACTGTGGAATAAATAAAGTCATATCTTATCTCATCTTACTGAACACGGTTTGGTGCAGGAACGAATTCATTAGACTGATTTGCATATGTGTTAACATGTCATAAACCTCTAACATTAATGTCTGACTTCATTCACAACAGTTGAATCTCATTCATTTGTTCATTCATTATCTGAACCTGCTATATTCTTACTAGGGTCATGGGGGCCTATCCCAGCTACTTATGGACGAACGTGGGGTACACCCTGGACATTTTGCCAGTTCATCGCAGGGCTGACATATAGAGACAAACAATCACTCTCACATTCACACCCATGGGCAATTTAGATTAACCAATTAACCTATCAGTGCATGTCTTTGGATGGTGGGAGGAAGCCAGAGTACCCGGAGGGAACCCACGCAGACACGGGGAGAACATGCAAACTCCACACAGAAAGGTCCCACACCCCATCAACTGGTGTTGGAATCAAACCCATGACCTTCTTGCTGTGAGGCACGAGTGCTATCCACTGCACCACTGTGTCGCCCAGTTGAATTTCAGTGTCCTCCATAACAACTCAATCGTTAGCTGTTCTACTGGAGCCTCATATCAGCCAGGACTGGATGGTCCATAAGAGCTATTCATTTAAATGAATAAATAAATAAATAAATAAATGTGTTTTTAAAAAAAAAGTTCTTTGCAGCCTTGTAATGGGTATACATGTTTCTCATTCTCTTTTCTTCAACAAGAAACAAGAAAATACAGGAAATATATGCACAGCCTTAAAAGACACACAAAAGCTGGCCTAAATGTGTTTTAGATGTTAAAGCCATTATTCATCATGACCCCTGACCCCATGACAAGAAGCAACACTAACAATTAGTAACATCTGACATGTGTTGAATAAAACCTGGTGTAAAACATCAGAAACTGAATGCCATGAATCTCATACTGTCTGAACAAAAGGGTCAAAGGCATATTAAGTGCAAAGGGAGATCACACTAAATACGACCACTTTGGTTCATGGAGGCTGTTTTTTCCCTGAAACTTTTGTTTTTACTGATGTTCATACTTCACATATATCCACATTGGATCCTTTTTACAGAGACTGAGAAATGCATATGTGTGGTCATTAGAACTTTAATAAACCAACAAACCTAATGTTGGACGAGGGCTGTATGTTTCTGATAACATTTGCTGAGCAGGTGATATAAAACTCTGCTCTGATTTTGGGAATCAAGATTGTCCCCAAGACACAATTTTTGACACCTTTATTCAGTCAGAAATGTTTTGATTTCCTTGATCTTTTGTGATTGGACAAATTTTTCTTTGTTTGCCAAGACGCCTTAAAGCAATTAATCTGCTCCAAAAGTCACAGGTGACAGTTGAGTCCTGTTGAACCTGTTAAACCACCATTTAGTCTACTCTCCCTCTATATTTTACACAAGGACTTTCATTTAATGGAGGATGAGGCCAAGTGGTCCACATCTTGTGTAAGAATCATGTCTCATCAGTGTTCTGTAATTCTATATTTCATTTCTTTTCATCATATTTATAAAATTAAGTTCCTTTTTTTCAAAGTTTGAAGTGTTTGTTGAATCTGACATAGCTTGTACAGGCCATTGTATGTAAAATAAATGAATAAATAAAGGCAAATGTTCATACCTTAGAATGAGTCTGTTATATCCGTCCATCACGTTTGTACTATAACCCATCATGGACAAGCTGAGCGCTGGCTCTACCGAGAGCTGTGGAACGTGTGGAAAGGGAGGGCTGCTCATTTGGTTGCAAATGTACCAGTGTTTGGAACTAAATCCTAAACACTCCTCTAACCTAAAATAGCTTGTTATACTTTTCACTACTTTTCACCAAAATTGTCTGCAAAAAAAAAAAAAAAAAAAAAGGTATCACAGCACCCATGGGAACCACAGCTCCCCAGATAACAGAAAAAATTAATAATTCACAACATGACCAGGTTTTATAGGCAACAGACTGACCACCTGGAAGTATTAAGAAACTGGAGCTCATCATGTATCCCTAAAAGTAGTTATCTCAGGCCAACAGCATTATTTTAAAAATAGTAAAAGTTCTTAATTTGTTCAAAACCTATATACATTAATCTTTTCACCTGTGATGCTGTTACTGTCTACGTAGGAAAGGTGAAGGGTTTAAAGGACAAGATCATAACATAGAGAAGCAAAATTTAAATATTAAGAAATACAATAAATTAGACCCATAGTTTGTCTGAAACTGAGACTGTAAAAAGTGAGACAAATGTGAATTCTTGTTCAGTTAACACATAAAAGCAGCATTTACTGTAATGTAGTTTTAACATATTGATATTAAGTTGAATTGAACATTCATTGGCTTATTTTTCAACAACCTTGAATTCTCACCTGATTATGTTTCTTTTTAACGTAATATTTGATAAATACATAAAGTTTAATGGTACTTCGATGAGTAAAACTTGTCTGTGTAATACATCTAGCACATGGTTTTTGAATTGTGAGCTGTAAGAGATGTTAGGTTTAGGGGTAAAAGAAATAAATTGTGGCAGCTAAATGACACTTAACCTCTCACTAGCAATCCAATTGTCATTTAGTATTAAATACTTTAAAGTTTCTTCAATGAAACATTTGTCATTATAGCTATGCTACAGTAATTAGGTTAAGTTTATTTTATAATATTCCTGAGCACCAAAATATCAAAACTATCGAAGCTAATGGGACTGGTGTATGCAGTTTAGGTTGTCTTTTAGCCTTATACAATTTTTTTTCTGAACCTAGAGGCTATTGCCTTTCAAATGAGGTGCCATTGGTAAATTGTGGTCCTGTGATTCTTCAGTTATAATCTTTGGAACACAAATTAGGTGGGAAAGAACACTTACAAAAGATTTATATTTCTCATAAAGCTAAAATTAACTGAAACTATTTCAGAGGAACTAATTATAGGGTTCTGGCATATCTACAGGGTGGGGAAGCAAAATTTACAATATTTTGAGGCAGGTATTGAAAAACAGTGTGTGACCAATTAGTTTATTGAAAGTCATGAGAATTTAAATCTTCAAATCATATTTTACTGCATTTCTAAAGGTCTTGTTGTCTACCTCAAGTTCAATTGCCATTTTTCTCATGGATTTGGTTGGATCCTTTAGGATTTTGGATTTGAGAGCTTTAATAAAAGCTTTGGTACGTTTTTTGTTGCTTCCTCCACTTCCAGACTTTCTCGTAACAGTTTTGCTCATAGTCATTCTCTTCTTTACATTATAAACAGTCTTTATGGACACTCCAGCTATTTTTGAAATCTCCTTTGGTGTGACGAGTGCATTCAGCAAATCACACACTCTTTGACGTTTGCTTTCCTGATTACTCATATGGGCAAAAGTTTCTGAAAAGGTATGGATAATAGTGTTAGGTATGATTATGACATCAATATATGTTTGGTTTCAAAACAATTGACATAATGCCTGCTGAGAAAAAAACAACTAAATGTTAATTGTAAATTTTGCTTCCCCACCCTGTAAAATCTAAATTCATTTTTGTGAAATTTGTAGTAAATATAAATTTATCATGTCATACTGTTCTTTTTTCTGCAGCATTTTACAATTTTATTTACTATTTAGATACGGTAATCACACTTTGTTGCCATTTTTACAATAAATCGTTATATTAAATACAGCCTTTGGATCATTGAATTGCTTTTGGCTTTGATTACACATTTACTCTGGAACAGGGTCAATCTGGACTCATCAGATCACATGACCTTTTTCCACTGAAACACAGTCCAGTCTTTATGCTTCTATCAAACTGATGGTTGTGTAAGAAATGACAAACTACTCACTGCATCAGTTAGTGCCAAAGAACTGGTTACACTGGAAACATATTAATCACTGCTGTAATTATCGAGTGGAAGGATCTGAACTTTTTACTTAGTTAAATACAAGTGGTGTCACATCTAAGATTTACCTCCCTCCTTTGTGTTTTTAGTCCTTTGGCACCTCCCGTTTGTGGTTTTAGGTCATCATCCTCTCATTCACTCTAGATCATGGGTGGGCAACTCTGGTCCTTGAGGGCCGGTAACCTGCATGTTTTAGATATTTCCCTCTTCCAGCACACCTGGAAGCCATTGCATCATTATCAGGCTTCTGCAGAGCTTGGTGATGAACTGATCAATCATTAAACCAGGTGTACTGGAAGAAGGAAATGTCTAAAACATGCAGGATACTGGCCCTCGAGAAGCAGAGCTGCCCACCCCTGCTCTAGATTATCACGGTCGCTCCCTGCTCAGCGCACCTGTTTCTCATTTGTTTTACACACCTGTCATCATTACCGTTCACTCTTTAAGCCCACTTGCCCCTTCACTCCCTGTTGGTTTGTTTAATGCATTCTCTGTTGTGTTTTGCCAGTGCCTCTCCCTCACCTGCTTTCTCTAATGCAGAGGTCACTAACCCTGGTACTGGAGAGCTACTATCCTGCATGTTTTAGATGTATCCCTCTTCCAGCACACCTGCAGAGCTTGATGATAGGCTTATCATTTGAATCAGGTGTGCTGTAAGAGGGATACATCCAAAATATGCAGGATCGTAGCGGTCCAGGGCCAGGGTTGGTGACTCCTGCTCTAAAACATTTCCCAACCAGCCAGGTACTCCCGTAAGAATACTCTACTGTTGTTGCTCTGTTTGTTCCTGAGCGCATTCTGTTTCTATGTTCTTGCGGTTTAGAGCTCAGTGAAGAGCTTTTTTTCTGTTCAACCTGTGGAGTCTGCTTGTGGGTCCTTCATTCCCCGTGACAGGTGAAGGTTTTTGCTTCGGCCAGGTTTTGCATTATGCGTACAGTATCAGTACTAAACACACAGTTGAAACCAGCTTTGCCATTTATAAAAGGCAAAACTTTATTCAGAGCAGGTCACTCTATCAGAAAAAAATTATAACTAAACCAGTGCAGAGAGCAGCACCCGATTTAACACTTACTGTGACTGAAGGTCTAAAGGGCTTGTTGAAAAAATTTGGAAAAATAACCACAGTTTACATCTGTTTTTTTGCTCAATAACAAGCAATAGATGAGTTGGCAATAAAATAAGTGTAGAGGAAGAAAACATGCTTGTTTTCACTTATAGGTTCACAAATAGGTCCATTTAATGCCCGAGTTGATGTTTTGGAAGTGAGTCATTTCAGGACAATGTGATGTAAGAATAACATATTACTACCCTCCATTAAAACTATTTGCCCAAATAATCTAGTACAGACTTTTTTTCAGTGAGTCTCCTCAGACATTATCTTTCATAAAGACACTGGCCCTAATTTATCAAACTAGCAACAAAATGTACAATGAAATGACTCCATAAGGTGTTGGAAGAAAAACAATGCGAAGCACAAATTACATTAATTCAAGAGGAAAAACAAGAGCCCTGACCTTTACATGGGAAGTCATCATTATGTGTCTTCATCATGATGTGTTGGTAATAGTTTTGGGGCTGCACAATGACTATCTCTTTGAAAGCTGCATTTGAGATGTTCAGAGCTGATATGAGTCACCTCTCAGTTTATGGCATTAACAAAGATGGACTGAGCCGATAAATGTAATGTTTAACAGCGAAATGAGCAGAGTACTTTGATGAATGAAAACCACTCTTATTCCAAGACACATGAAAAAGAAATCACTGTTTGTCATCTCCTATTACTCTCCCCACATCCATGAACTTTACCTTTCTTGTGTTTCTTTGTGTTTCAGTCCATTTATATCACTCTCAGGAGACTCATTAATGCATTTCTTACATTCCTCAAAGTTTGTGCTCTACATGTATTGCCACCACAATCAAGGTATAGAATACCACATAATCTTTCCAAAACAGACAATGTTGCAGCTTTTAATGACTGTGCAAAATGTATTACAGTGGGAAAAGGGAGGAAAACTTATACTGTATACGGTATATAATGAAATTTAATCAATAATCAAGACTCTCCTCCTCAGCATGATTTATGTTATCATTTGACCACTTAAAATAAATAAATTAATTGAAATGTTTTTTTTTCCTATTTCAGAATTCCAGTAAACTTGAATAAATACATTTCTAATTTAATGAAACTTTTTCTTTTTTTTTTAATCTCTAAACTAGCTTTTCTTGCACATCTTGTGGTAGTTGTACTAAAATATTTACTAGCTCAAAACCTTTTTTAACAATGAGATTTATCTTCATTTTCAACAGGATATTAGAGCAATTTCTGTGGTGACTTACATTTAATCTTTCATAAATGATTTATCACCATTTGTTATAATATAATTCTCTGCACTTTCCTTCTTCAGTGAATATCAGGCATCTCCTTATATTTAATTTACTGATCATGTAGATGTTCATAAGACGTCAGAGTAAATTCAAAGGTTATTTTTCAAAACAAGCAAGCAAAATATATTGCCAACTGACCATCCAACAAGTGTCTACAGTCGCTGTCATTTGTCGACCTATATGGCTTTTATCATTGAATCAATGTTTGAGAAGATGATAGTGTTCCCATGTTCACATCACGGATTCTGAACAAATAAGATACATTTGATGCAGGTGAAAAGCTGAGAAACAACATTTGATTTCAATTCTTGAAATTTATTGATAGGATGAGTGTTTTAACAGTTAGTTATTAAACATTTTGGATCAGTAGATGCTTTTGGATGCCAGCGGCTCTGTCTGGGTTTTTGAGGGATAAGTTGCTAAAAATATTGCACATACAATAAGCATTTTTACAATTATGGTGTAAACATTCCTTCTTACTTCATAGATAAAAAAATGTAGATACGTTCAAATCTCCTGCTCAGCTCTGTTACTATGTCCTCGGAATTCTCTGTATTATATAGTATTTGTTTTGCTTTTGTTTGTGATGTATTGCTGTTTTTAATTTTTATTCAGTGTTTAGCCTGCCTAGAGCTGTTCTCTCACTGTTAAAAAATGTCAAGAAAAGCCAACATTCTCCAGATCACTCTCTTTTTTCCCTGTTAAGGTGTTTGATTGGGTTTTGAATCTGAGTTTTTCTCATTCAACCAAGACCCAAAGGACACATTGTGTTATACTATTGTATAGACTGTAAAGCTCTTTGAGGCAAATCTCTTATTGGAGTATAGAACTAAAATGGAACTGAACTGAGGTGAATGGAACTTACAAGAAAATGTAAATTACATACATTTCCATAATCAGGTTTGGAGGACATAAATAAACTAGGCTGCATGGTTTTTGTCATGTGTTGGTACAATGGATAAGCAGTTACACTTAACTCTAAGAGTAGAAGCATTTCATTGTTGTTTTCCATTTAAAACAGCTGTGGGGTTTTTTATACAGATGCAACTGAGGAACAATTTGCTCTCCTCATCAATCCACATTAACCCTTTCATGCATGAATTATGAGAATCTTAGTCAATACTTTTTTCTTGAGTGTTTTTATTCCTCTTTAGGCATGAAAAAAACAATGCAAATGATTTTTTTTTTATGAACCTATTTTTTGTGGAGTCACAAAAATGTCCACTCAGCTGGACACCATGCATTTAATTTTTGAAGCAAAGAAACATGTATTTAAAACTCAACATCATAAAGTGATATACAGTGTGAAAACTATGAAATAAAAACATTTTTAAGGCAGCTAATTGCTAAATTGCTCATGTTTTCTCACATTTTATCTTACTCTAATATTAGTTATTACTCATTTCATGGAGATAATATCCTCCTGAGACCCAAAAATTTGTCAGTTTTAGCTTTTTTACATTAAAAATTGTCTTGATTAGAAACTGCATAATGCAACAGTTTTTTCAGATACATTTTTAAAATTATTTTTATTTATTGATTGATTTTTTAATGGAATGTCCTTTGCAATGCACAGCAATTTTAAAGTAAAATTGTCAAACTTTTGTCTCCTATAGAGGATAAAATGCATTGCAGGGTCTCAGGAGGATATGCAAAAAAAAAAGCCCATAACTTTTTGTTCCCGCAAAACTGTTAATTACAGTCTAATAACAATTAGCAATTGATTTACACTAAACATGTTACTGCAGATCAGATTTATCAAGAGCAGCAAAGTTACTAGAATTGTATGAATGTCACTGTATGGGATGATGCATAAGCCTCCACTGTGTTGGCTGATATGGAATTAAAACAACAAAACCCATGAATATACAAGAGAACAGCTGTAGAATAACTATGCACTGTAGTGACCACTATGCATGAAAGGGTTAACAGTTGCACATATTCTCACACTATTAAAATATGCTACAATGTCAACAAACAGCTGATCAGTCACATGAGTTGTTTATGATAATGTTTTTTTTTAGTGTGTGTGTGTGTGTGTGTGTGTGTGTGTGTGTGTGTGTGTGTGTTATGCAAGTTTTTAGAGATTTTGCATTCTTCATAAACTTTTTTGTGATACTTCAAAATGTGCTTTAAATGCTTGTATGAAAATCCACCTGCTATTTATTTTAATGGTGGTCTGTAAGGGGATTCTAGATAAAAATACAGCCTTACTGTAGCTCTTTTACAAAGCAACAAATGGCAGCATTATTATATATATATAATAATATATATAATGATTATATATATTAGGGATCCACCGATACCACTTTTTTCCAGACTGAGTATGAGTACTTACATTTGAGTACTTGTAGATACCGAGTACCGATACGAGTACTTAATAATCCCATTCCACTTCTTAGTTCCTTTTGTAAATGTGCTTTATTGTCGTTGTCATTAGTCTGACTGGAACAAAGTGCTGCTGCTGACATTTCATGTGTTGGAATGAGCGTTTCTCAATTAATCCACCAGGGGGCGCCGCTCTGAATTAACCATACTGGACAAATAGCATGAAGAAAAGTAAAGTTTTTTGAGAAGAAGAAAGTCAGTAATAAGAAACATGGAGACAGAGGCAACACTAATTTGATACTAATATTGCAGCGTTTTCAGTATCAAGGTTTAAAAGTTTAGCTTCAGCAGGTAGAGAAAAGAGAAATGAGTGATAAGTTTTGTTTTCACTTCCGCTGGCGGCGGTCCGCACCGCTCCGTACTCCTGCTGGTATTCTCATGTGTTTACTCATCCACCAGCACCTGGTAAATGGATGGAATGTACGCAGAGGACGGACAGAACGCTGCGTCCGTATCCGTCTGTGTCTCTAACGTGACTTGCAGTCAGCGTTACTTTTATCACCGTCATTTATTTTGAAAAATCTCCACACATTATTCTACTGCCGCATACCTGCTGCACTGAACTGTGAATGTCACACAGTCGTTAGTGGTATCGGTGCAGTTGTATCGGATTACTTTTACGAGTACGAGCACACACACTGAGTATCAGAGCCTATGCCCGATACTCGTATTGGTATCGGTGCATCCCTAATATATATATATATATATATATATATATATATATATATATATATATATATAGGATGGGGAAGCAAAATTTACAATATTTTGAGGCAGGGATTGAAAGACAGTGTATGACCAATTAGTTTATTGAAAGTCATGAGAATTTATTTGCCACAAGAAAATTTATATAATAGAAAATGTTTTTTATTCTATGTGTCCTCCTTTCTCAATAACTGCCTTCACACGCTTCCTGAAACTTGCACAAGTGTTCCTCAAATATTCGGGTGACAACTTCTCCCATTCTTCTTTAATAGTATCTTCCAGACTTTCTCATACTAGTTTTGCTCATAGTCATTCTCTTCTTTCCATTATAAACTGTCTTTATGGACACTCCAACTATTTTTGAAATCTCCTTTGGTGTGACGAGTGCATTCAGCAAATCACACACTCTTTGACGTTTGCTTTCCTGATTACTCATATGGGCAAAAGTTTCTGAACAGGTATGGATAATAGTGTTAGGTATGATTATGACATCAATATATGTTTGGTTTCAAAACAATTGACGTAGTGCCTGCTGAGAAAAAACAACTAAATGTTCATTGTAAATTTTGCTTCCCCACCCTGTATGTGTGTGTGTGTGTGTGTATATATATATATATGTATATATATATATATATATATATATATATATATATATATATATATATATATACACACACACACACACACACACACACACACACACACACACACACACATACATACATATATACACATATATATTCTCTACATTTTCCTCCTTCAATGAATATCATTTATGTGATTTATTCTTATCATGTATATCATTTATTCTTGATAGTTAAAGTGTGACTGGAAGTATGTTATTATTTCACCTGGTCAAAGGTGGTTACTGATGTGTATAAACAGGAATAAAAGAAGAATGTGTCTAAAAAACATTATCTTTCCAACTTTATGGACAGTGTCATATTGTACATTGTCTCTCACAGATAAAATAAGTACAATAATGATAAATGCTGCAACTTAGATATCTTTTTTTGCAAAAAGTTGCAAACAGTTGAAAAATGTCATCTTGATTTTCAAGCTATTGCCAGTATTATTTATTTTAAACTCTTAACTCTTTAACAAAAGGTAAAGCAGGTACAAGAAGCCCACAGCTGGTACATTCCTAATTCTATTCCTTCTAACTCAAAACATGCAGCCACGTCCAAAAAGAATGGAGGGACTTTGTTTAAAATGGTTGTAATTCCCAAACAGTTAATGCCATAGTTTTGTTGAACGGGTTGAATTACAGTGGGAGGTCCACTTCAATCACACCTTGACTGTTTCATTTCAGATCCACTGGTGGACAGAGGCAAAGTGCAAAATCTTCATCATTGTCCAAACACTCATGCCTTATACCTGACTGTAATTTAACTTTGGAGTCTGACCCAGAAGAAAGCTTTGCTACGGCCTCTCCCAGACAATACAGAACCACTCAAGTTGTCTTAGAATGCCATTGTGACTGGTCCTTCAGCAGGTTGAAAAAACATTATGACTGTCTCGTGAGTCATTATCCATGTTGTATTTTCTTTTCTTTTCTTTTTTTTTCCCAGTGCAGTTGTATGAACACCATGACATTCAGTCAGGGGTTGAAGATGAACAAAACCATGGGGGTAGTGAAGAAAAACAGCCATAAACACACAGATTTCAGCTGAGGATCACTACACCGCGTCAGTATCTGTCCATCTACTGTATGACACATACAGGAACACATCTGTTTTATGCTGCCAGTCACTCACAATAGCCCGAGGACATGAACACACCAGCACATGCAGGTGAAGCAGCGCTGAGAGCAGCTGGAGGCAGATATTTGCTATTTCATGCCATATTTTTCAGAGGTGCAGGCCTTCATACCGACTCCATGTGGTTCCCAGTGTGACTTCAGGTTTCTCTTTGTGGCATACATCAGCGGCAGGACTTTACAGCCTGTACTGGGTGACTCATGCTTAGTCCATTCTCAGAGAGGACGGACTGAGTGTGCTAAGGCCGTCATGATGATAAACTGGTCACTGTTATATTTATTTCATTTGTTGTCAGCAGTGGGCCTGTAAGGATATCAAACTTTGCAAATGAGTTGTTTTCAATATAACAAATCATCCTCGCTTATTAAACAAAGGACTCACCGCAGGGCCACCACTAGAGGGGGCTGTGAGGGGCCACACAAATGCACAACATGTGGTCTAAGTGTTTTGTTAATCAGGAGAAGTGCATTTCAGAATAGCCCCCCACTTGCACCAAGGAAGGGTCCTATACAGCCCACCTGTAAGATTCACCTCAAAGTAAACCATACCTGTGATCACTTTTAACCTGCTGCATGAGAGAATAGAATAGAATCGAATAGAATCCAATCCAATCCAATACAATACAATAAACTGTTATTGTTACTGTTATAAGAAAAATGAAAGTCAGTTTAGTAGCTCTGTTTCTGTTTAGCAGCAAATACTTAAAGTGCAAAAAGAAAGACTATATAAAATTATTGCACAAAATTATACTGAAAATATATACTGAAAAATAACTACAATATACAAAACTATAAAATCCTAAAATATGCAAAACGTCAACTCTACACTCCAGAGAGAGGAAACATCTACAGCATATAAAGGATATATCCAGCTAATAATAATATATAGTCCGTCTCTGTTTACACTTATATGTTAAGATTTGTCATGCTCTTCATTGTTACCGGGTGGGGACTATGGATGTAGATTACCAATCTCTGTGACAATCCATTATGTTAGCATCTTGTATGACCCTAACACAAATGAAACAATGAAGAGTAAAATGTAAAACTGAATTTGGTTGATTTAAACTTCTCAGTCATATCGCTACTTGTTGGTCATGTCCACTTTAATCTTAAACACCTTGTCTAACCTATTCTTCCACTGGGATTTGTCAGTTCAGATGTATCTGTATCGTGGCTGTGGCTCAGTTGGGTTCACCGCAAACAAGAGGGTCGGTGGTTCAATACCTGACCCATACCAATATGAAGACGTGACTGTTTGAAGTCACAGTGTCCTTGAGCAAGAGTAACACAAACATAAAGAACAAATCCATGAATCCAGACAGACACACTATTATGTTCACAAAGCACTGTCACAGCTTTGCTGGAAATGTAGAGTGTGGAGGAAGTAACTAATTGCTATTCACTGTCACACTGATTTGTTTGGATTTCTACTGCTCCAACAGAATTGTGTTGGAAAAATAAGGCATAGGGTAAAGAAGAGGAGATGTTGCACAGAAATAGCTTTGATGAACTTCTACAACTTACTGTCCAATGTTGAGAGTGACTTAACCCCTTGTAGACTGTTGTCGTAAATGTGCCTCAGTATTCCAATGTTTTTATCGGAATTAATGTTTATAATAACTATAATGAAATTATAGAAATTAAATAATAATAAAATAAATCAAATACTCGATTTCTGGATTTTTGTGTTTACTGAAAAGTCTGAAAAACTTACTTAGGCAGTTGTTTTAGGAAGGTGATGATATGTTACCTGGTTATCTGTGATCTCTGACGCTCATGGGTCAGTTTCAAAGTCCTGTTTCAATGACAGTGTTATTAGTTTTATGACATTCTATTGATTTGTGGATCATTTTTGTTTTGTTTGGATTGTTGACTGGAGGACCTGATCAATTGTAACATCAATAAGATAATCTGCATGACTGATACTGGAAAATGAGTTTAATTACTATTATGACAATTATGACAATTATGACAATTATGCCTAATGTCACAAATTTGCATCATATCTGTTGTATGTACTATATTTAAATGAACAACCTCCACTTAACTTAACACTTTAGCATCTGCTTGACAATAACAACACATTTTTTTGTTTTACATAATTGTAAATAAATTAAAGCAGTAAGGGGTGAATTCATAACCAGCTTGGTTTTGCATTTCTGTGCTATTATTGGGTACATGAGCCTTAACATGGCGCATTTAATGAACACTATGATATAGTATTTCTGTCTTGATCCTGCCTTTGAATTTCAGGTGGGTGGAAGCTTTGTTTGTGATGACAGTTTAGATTTAACAACTAGCACTGAGGTATTATTCAGTGTCCTCCAGAGGCTCTTTGAAGTGATGGACCTTCAAACATCTTCAACTGGATGGAGTCCTGTGATAGATTAGTTTTTCTATGAAGCCATTGATTCATACTTTTGCCATGTGGTAGCTATATTCAATGTCACATTTTGGTGTCACCATCAAGTTCACTTAAGAAGGGGCTACATTAATTTACTTCACTCAAATACAGTGGTTGGTACGCTTTTCCATTGTCACTGTTTTACCTGCAGTAGATTGTGGTCCACAGGGGCACATTTAGGTGATGGACACAGCTGAATATCTGAACACTGTAGATAAACTAGTATTTTGGTGGGAAGATAAAATAAAAGCCTTATTCTATAGGGGAGTTTAGTAAGATCTGGTTTGGCAGATTTAGTGGGAACTTACATTATTAGACCGACATGCTGTTTTAATTCATTCATTGAAGACTTGTAATTGTATTTATCATCTTCATCCAATTGTTCTGCTCTTTACCATCACATGTAAAGTGGCAGAATGACAACTTGAAGTGTTTTATGGACACAGGGACACAGAACTGCAGCAGAATGAACACAGAGTAATGAACATAAATAGATCCAGATACCCAGAAATAGACCCAGAAGTATCTGATGTTGCACCTTAACAAGCCAATAGCATAAAAGGCTGAAGATGGTTGGTTAAGTTGAGACACAAAACTACTAAAATGACAGATTCTGATGATTTGTTTCTTCATTTTTTTCTATGTCCAGTGAAAGAATTTGCTGATAGAGACAAAGAAATGTAAAAAAAAAAAAAAAAAAAAAGTGGGCTTAAATGTGTTATTTATTTGTTAATATTTTTCCTCCACTGCCATTTGACAACAGCTGATAATCATCTTGGGAACAACTTTGTGGTCAGAATCCTAGTGTTGAGAAACCTCTGGGAGGAAAAGATGCCTGACAGTAAATATGACGTACAAATCCCTTGTTTGCTTAGGGTTCATATTGTACAATGCTAGAATGAAGCTGATTTTACCTGCAATTCACTTATAAATTCATTTGTGCTGTATCGGTCATTGTAGGGCTCATGTAGTTTTGTGTAATTTTTTATTTTTATTTCAGTTAAGCAATAAGTTTTTACTGCTAAATCTTTTAATTTTCCATAACTATAATAACTTAGTGTCATAACCTAATATCAGTAATAACAACATTGCAGACTTATATTTGCATTTTATCCTGATTTTCAACTTCAGACAGTCCTTTTGGTTGTTACTGGGCCATGCATGACATGGTTTTACTGTATGCAGCAGGGCTTTCTCTTCCTCTCTCTCTGCAAAATCTGATTGTAAGTCATTTGCAAATCAAAGACAAAGACAGGAACAAAGACTTCAATCTGTTTTGACTTGCTCTAAGTGGAAGGAAGTCAAAACAGATTGAGTTCTTTGTTCATGTCTCGTCATTCTCCGTCAGCACCTGCCAGGACAAACAGGTGACGACTGAGCATGTGCAGAACAAGTGCATCTCTGCGTTTGTTTGTATCTGATTGTGACCTTGGGAGTATGTGCTGATTGGGCTCTGCATCAAGATGAGATGATTTAATTAGTGGGAATAAAGATTTTTTCCAATCTGTAAAAGATGTGTGTGCATCGTGCAGTGAGACACAGCATCAATGTGTGATGCTTTGTGTTTATAATATTGACAAAATGTGCGCATCTACCTGCAAAGTCATTGCTTGTGGAGTGCTTTCTCTGCGGAAACAAACTTAATTTCCCACCAACACCTGCCCTGATGTTTACAAAGAAGCCATTCAAATGCTGTGAGGGACGTCTTTGTTTTACCCATAAATTCTTGCACTTAGCCCCTCCAACCCTGTCTGAGTAATGACTGTTGCACCTGAGGACTCTCTAACTTGCTCACCATGTGAGATTGATCGATTGCGCCTGCATAGTACACAAAAACAACCATCATTCCGCTGCAAACACTGATGGCCGCGGCCTACACTGAAGATATAAATATTGTTAATTAGAAGCATCTGCACTAAACCAGTTTGGATGAAATCGAGGTTCTTCAGGAATTTGTCTTTAACTATTAAACATATGTCATAAAATAAGGCAGCTGGTGCAATTTGTCCCCATTTACTCTTTCTACTTCTCATTCTTTCTTTCCTACACCTTTCATCAATGGAGGGACTTCTTTTCTATTTGTCTCCAATGAAAGAAAGAAGCCACTGCTACCTGTTCCGGCCGTCATACAGCCATATTTGAACAAATGGATGGATCTGAGTATGGAGATGTCACAGGGTTGAGGTTGCCTTTGGTCAAGGGAGAAGATACTGGGCCAAAAAAATCTCACAATAATTCTGTCCGGGTCTGTCTGTCTGTCTGTCTGTCTGCCTGCCTGCCTGCCTGTCTGTCTGTCTCTACAGCTGCGTTTCCACTTGTCTGCTTTGTGCTGAGTGGTTTGTTGCAGGCAGGGGTTGAACTACATGTTACCAGCTCAGGCTTTTGTGTAGAGGGAGTTGCATTATGGGAGTCCTATGTAGAGCTGAAATGATTAATTGATGAATCAACTCAAATCAATTAAAAAAATAATTTGATTAAAATTTTTCGTTGAGAGAGCGAGAGAGAGAGAGAGAGAGAGAGAGAGAGAGATAGATAGATAGATAGATAGATTACTAACTTACTAAGAACTTAAGATGGAAGTAACATACAATTAACCGTGTGTGTGTGGGTGTGTGTGTGTGTGTGTGTGTGTGTGTGTGTGTACCATATATCTATAGAAACTGTGTTCTCCTGGGTGGTGCCTCCTTCAGACTCTGGGCATTGGGAGTCTGAGGGTTCTGTGCAGGATCTTAGTTGTCCCTTGGACTGCACTCTTTTGGACAGAGATCTCAGATGTTGTTCGTGGTATCTGCTGGAGCCACCACCCAGCTTGGGGGTCATTGCTCCTAGTGCTTTGATCACTACTGGCACCACTGTTGTCTTCACACCCCACATTTTCTCAACCTCTTCTTTCAGCCCTTGATATTTCTCGAGCCTCTCATATTCTTTCTTTATGATGTGTCTATCACTACCGCTCTCTTCTGATGTTTATCAACCACCAGTTGATAACCCTTCATAGGGCACTCATAGGAATACTTTGAAATTCAAAATTTTAAGCTTAGTGTGTGATTTGAGGACCTAACAAGACTTTATTACTTTATGAAATATTTCAAAATGTTGTATTGCTATATGGAAAATCAATGAAATTACCATATGTGGGTCCACAGCAGCAAAAAAAAAAAAAAAAAAAAATCCAGGAAGTAAATATAAAAAATACAAGAAAAACACAGTAAGGTGCCAGGAACATGTATTTTAGAACATTAGAACATGACTTTTCTAACATTAGACCAACATTAGTGCTGATCCAGACACCTGTCCACATCCACATTATCGCTTTGAAAATCATTCCTTACATTAGTACCATTACTTCATGGTACCTAACAAAGCAGGTACATGCACTGTTCATGCAGAGGTGGACCTTACAGACCCTGTAGACCACATTGGACCTGAGATTGTTGCCTCACTGTCCTCACTGGAACTGTTGCTGTCCCTGTCTTGTAATGTATGCAGAAATTCCCAAAAATAGTCACTTGCCTAATGAAGGGTTAAACATGCAGTATTTCATTTATTTCAGCCACGTCATAAAATTCTGTAGTTGTCACAGGTAATTTGTGAGCATATGACATTTTCCCAGCAGGTCACCTCTTATTATCTTATTCACAGTTTTTTTAAGAGATGTACAGTTTCTCTCTGTAAAACGAGATAAGTTGACAAATAAGAAGCATCAGCTGATTAACACGTCACCCTGTAGAACTGGTTTGTCATCAAACTGCTGATAATCCACAGTGGTCCACATAGTGACCACTTGCAACACTTGCTCAACTGCCAATCACAAAATGTGTCAGTCCTCTTTATTATGGGTATGGAAAACAAGGACACTGCACACAACAGGTTCATCATTCATCTCTGCATGTTTCACATTTTTAATGAATTACATTGCAGCCTTCCCAAGTTATATAATTTCACAGGCTGACACAGCTACTGCAGTTCCATTATTCATGCAGCACTAGATGCAACTGGACCAAAACCATCTGTGGAGCTGAGTGGAACTGCACTGAGTCCAGACTGAAGGTCTACAAAGTTTAAAATGTCTTCAGTTTAAGACTTTTGTAGATGGATGTTATACTTTAGTCCAGATCCAGTAACCCTCAAAGACTCAAACAGCTGCTAGCAACCAAAAGCATGTGATCTAAAACGTTTAATACTGGTTGAACCATTAATCCTGTCAATACGTGTAAATTAATCAGGTAAAATCTAGTTTCTCAGCTTTTCATGGTCACCAGATATGACCCATTTGGACATTCAGAGGCTCCATCATGAATATTGATTCATTAGTAAAAACCATGTAGTTAAAACAAATGGCACTTTTTACATTCAATTATTGAGATCTTTGCTGGAAAAATAACTTTTTTTTTAATAACCCTCACCTTTACTCTGAGCTTTTATGAACATCTACATGATCAGTAAATTGAATTTAGGAAAATGCCTGATTTTCACTGAAAAATACAAAATAAAGAGGATAAACTCATCATAAATAGTGATAAATCACTTAAGAAAGGTTAAATAAAGATGGAATTTATTTATGGGCTGCCACAAAAGCAGCACTGGGTATTTAGGGGTTAAAACAGCAATGATTTATATAAAATGAGAAGCTGTTTTTTCAAGTTTGACATCAAACGGCGATACCATTATTATTATTCACATTTTTTTGTTTCTGTCCCTCAGTTTGTTTGTTCTGTGAATCACTGCTCACCTTGTCTGAAGGAGGAATGAAACTTGTCTGCTATTATAACATTTTAAATGCTATTTTATCTTATGATTTTTGCATTGACATCACTATCTTTCCTTTGTTTAGGACCTCTTGTGCTGCCCTTCCTCTCAGACTGGACACAGAGTCTGGATGTGGTCAGAATCTGTCTGGATCTCTTACATGGGGAAGATTCTTTGCTGATTCACAGTGGCAGGGCAATGCTGATAAAACAGGCCCGTCTATTTTTCAGTCTGAGCCACATTTGAATGGCCTTACCGTCATCTTGACTTCCTTTTTGTTGCAGTTTATGCTGGCTCATGCTTAGGGGAATTGTATTAGAACTTAAATACGTTAAGAACACACTATATGCAGTAAATTGTCCCCACTGTGTTAAAGGATTTTACCAACATGCATGATGATTTTAATTCACCATTTTACTCTGGTGGGTTGTTTAATCTACAGTGGACTTTCCCAGACATAGGGCTGGACCAAAATGGATTGCTGAACTGTTTTTATTGGGTTGCCAGTCATCATCATTGTAAAACACATGACAATTATATGATGCATTCATTCATTTCTCAAATTAAAATGAAGACGAATTACTCTAGAAGAGTCTCCACATGTTGACGTCAAAGCCATGTAGGACAGGTGTCAGTTTTTATAATATTAAATAAATAAATAAATAAATATTTTACAATTTGATATGTAATTGTGTAAAATTAGGTCCCAAGATGGGCCAGCAGACTAAATTTAGGGAGCACTGATCTACAGCAATGCGTCATATTTTATAAGACTATCACATTATTGTGGTGTTGCTCTCCTTTGAGAACCACTTGTCACTGAAAAGTTGACTTTTCATGAAGTTTGAAAATAATAACCCGGTTGTGTCACTGCGTTTGTTCAAGTCTCCCTCTTCTTCCATTTTCCCATTTCATAACAGGTTGCATCCAGTGTTAAGATACAGTAGAATCCATCCAAGCCTGACTGTCAAGCACAGATAATAATTCCTGAAATGAAAAGAATGAACAAAACAAACACTGGCTCTGATGATGACCTCTCTATTTTTTGCAGCCACTGTTGGTGAGGATGGTGATGAGGATATACTTTATACTGTTACAACTCCAATTCCAAAAAAGGTTTCACACTGTATAAACCACAAATAAAAACAGAATGTAATGATTTGCAAATTTCACGAACCCATATTTTATTTACAGTACAACATAAAAAAAGCCATAAATATGTTAAAACTGAGAAAATGTACCATTTAAAAAAAAAAAAAAAAGTAACTTTAAATTTGGTGGGATGCTCTGTTTTTATCCATGATGTACAATGTCCCAACTTTTTTGGCATTGGGGTTGTACATTCTATAACTTCACCTTTAGTTGTTACTAAATATTATGCAATGAATCTTGAAACACTGAATGTGATTTCATGGGTAATTAAAGAAAATTAACTCATATTAATTTTCCTTAATGGGAACAAAATGATAAATGTGTTAAATGAAGTCTTCGAGCAAATAATACTCTATGAATAAGATGTGAAGGAGAGTAAAACTGTTTGGTTTGTCTGAAACACTGGAATTTGATTCATTTTCAGGACAAAATCTTTACTGTGACCAGGAACGAACAGCAGTTCAATAGAAAGAAGCTGATCCACCTCAGACAAACAGTTTTAAAGCCTGGAAGGTTGTGAATAAAAAGAGTGCAGCTGAAAAACGGCTTCTGCCTCTTCACACCTGTCAGAGACTTTACAGGGGTCAGGAACTAATTGAACTGGACTGTCTTGTCTCCGTGAGATCCTCATTTAAGGCCCCACAAACTGTTCTTTTTTTTGTCCTTCCCCTTGTGTGTCTCTGCTGCATGTCATTACTATACCATCATTGTTCCATTAAAAGTAAAACTGTAATTTGCTCTCACTGCAAACCCTCCAAGTTGTACCCCAGTGAGTGTACAAACAATCAAGAGAAATAATTATCCTGCACAAACTGAACAGGACTGTTAGCAGCATTACACATACACAAATGCCCAGAATGAACACAAACCCATACATGAACACACAGACAAATGTAAACTTTCTTCAGTTGACTGGATTCTTTAGAGAGACGCATGGAATTAATGAAATCTCAATTAGGCCCTAATTTCAAAAGCTCCACCCACAGACTGAAATGGATTGACTTCATTACAATTCCTCCCGTTTGCACAATTTGAGTAAGATCTGGAAATAAAACGGACAATTTGATCTCATCCTTACTCCGCTTCCTCCAACACTTCATCGAGGAACATGCTCTGGCTCTCTTTCTAAAGCCATCAAAGCTGGCGCGAGACTTAGAGATCAATATTAAACACTGGGAGCAATCCAACCACTCGCCCCACCTGCCTCACACCCCCTTCTCTTCCTGTCAATGCGTCTGGTCCCCCGTGTGGTGAACTTTAAAGAGAAATCCATCACATGCCTTGGGCAGAACGTCTACTCATACACCACACGTTTATTTCATGGAAGATTTCTCTATTAGTTCTTTGGACACGCTGGACGGATTCACTGTTGAAAGCCCCTCCTGGCCTATAGACCTGCCACTCTCTGCCAACATGATTGCTGTCTCACCTAATTGTTTAACACTTAAATGTGAGCAAGAGCCATAATGAACTATGTCTCAAGAACCACAGAGTGTAGATTAGAAGTTTTACAAAGAAAGTTTATCATAGGGTTCAAAGTATTCCTAATGTAAATCTGGAACCAGACGTAACAGACACATCCTTGAAAAACAGATTCTTGCTGTTACAGAAGTTCACAAAATTAGAAACATTACTGGGCATTAGCATTATGACAAACATATTTAATTATATTCCATGGTGAATGCATTTTCAAGCTTCCTATTCGGGTCATATTTGATCAAGCATAACATCTGTTTGGAAATTCTTTTAGCGATTGATGCTTTTAGTGTTTGTGGTTAAATTTGAAATGTAGTGAAAAATGGGTCCAAAGGCTAATTCAGTACTCATGACTAAAGATAAAAAAAGAAAAAAGGTCATGCCCTTAAAACAAGAATACAATAATATCTTTTATTTTTCCTTCCAGTTTGTTGATACTGCGCCTGTCAAAAGGTCGAAACATCCAGTTTTATCACTTTTGAGAAATAAACACATACATGTTCCCATAGTTCATATACAGGCAATTATTTTAACAACATTAATACACAGATGTACAGACATAGTGCAAAAACCTAAACTAAATTATAAGCTACCACAGCCTGAATGTACCTCTAATCATTCAGCTGAAATATTTTGCCAAGCATATGAACAAAACTTGTTGTTCTTAGTTTGAAGGAGGTTTCTTTCTGACATTGTGATCCAGGCTATTCCATAATAGACAACACACCAATAAGCCTTAGACAGTTTAGATTATGTTTCAGGTCATTGTTGCAAGAGAAGTGGGTATTGCTGTGTGGAATGGTATCCACACCTTATACATTGGCCTGTAACAAGTGTTTATTGCATTTCATGCATCATTTGTACTCAATCGTGGTCTATACACTATTAAACATGCACATGCATGGCCAAAATTTGTTACATATGTTTTTTTTGTTTGTTTTTAGTTTCCTCATGTATCTGAGGTACACTAAAAATCAATTACAAACATTATATAGATTTCAAAGACTTTCATTGACAAATAAATTACATTTAAGTAAAGAATCCATTTGTGTCATTCCCAAAACTTTTGGCCATGAGTGTACATAAGTTAACATGCTCTCCAAACCTGTTCAAACCTGTTGTTGCTGCATAAATTTAATTCAAAATCTACTGTTATTGCCTGAAGTGAAGATATGATGAAAACTAAGCTTTAAACTGCCAAATCTGTTCATTTTTATTCTTGTATAAGTTTATATCATTATATCATCTGCTCAATAAGACTGCTTAGCTTTTGTATCTCCATTTTACTATTTATATATAATCTTGGAAAACAAACTCACCCGTGAAAAAGCTGAGAAAACTGCACAACCAACTGTATATTCTCCTGAGAACCAGCAATGTATTTTTGTCGACTGTGGGGGTCAAGAGTTTCACAGCTTTACTTTAAAATGATAATTAAAATAATAATAATAATAATTAATTAAGAAGTTGTTGCATCGTGCTGTTTCCAATAAAAGCAATCATTTAATGTAAAAACGCCAAAATGTTTACTTTCCTGGGTCTCAGGAGGATATGACAACCATATGCAGCAACTGTGATCATTAACTATTACTGTGAAATTATCATTTAAAAGAAACTAGGATTTGTTTTTGATGGTTTCTTTTATTGTTCTTTTATTGTTATTTTATTATTGTTTTATTTATTTTTTATTTATTTATATACTGAACCAGAGTAAAAAAAAAAAAAAGGCACTTTATGTGTGCTTTTGCATGAAAACGTTACAGAAATAAGCACCTCAGGCATAATAGAATAGAATCAGTAAAATGGTAACTAAAGAGTAACCCAGTAACTAAAGAGTAACCCAGCAGTTATTCCTGCTGCACACTGCACATAAATGGTACATGTCTGCTCTTCCATCACAGGGTTAGAACCACCCATGCTCCATAGGTGCTCTGGGCCCTCTAGTGGAACGTTTGAGACACAGCCATGATCCTTGCGGTGCCTTTATCCGTGGAAAGTATTCATTACACGCGGACCTGTGGAGTGTGCCGGAACTCTGCTGCAGGCCAGTGTTTTGTCTTTAGTTCCAGTTTGAGGGAATCGGGAACTACTGCTCGCCTCTGGCGCTTCTGCCTTGTACCAACTCTATATCTGTGCGTATGTGTGGGTGCGTGTGCGTGACTTCAGAGTAATTAAGAGAGTTTTGCCAGTTCCTGACAGAATTAGGCGCATGATCACTCAGCCATTACAACGCAGTAATCGTATGCTGTGTGGCCAACCCCCTCAAAGAGCCCATCATGTGATTTCGGAGCCCGCAGCTATTGTGCAGATAAATCATGTATCTTGTGACAAAAGGGGAGAGTCGTGACCACCGCAACAAGACTGTGCCATTTTTGCGCGCCCGTGGGTGCGCGGGCTGGGGGGTGGAGGGGGGTGGGGTGGGGGGCGTGGAGGTGAAGATGGGGTGAGGAAGTTGACTGCGAAGGGCACAGGAACGACAGATTGCTTCTCTAAACACACGCACGCACGCACGCACGCACACACGCACACGCACTCATCAGACATGCGGACACGCAGTGCGCAGCCTACTCACCGTCCTCCCGGACCCCTGGGCGCCCCCAGTATCACCAGTAAATCCCCACTAGGCGTCCTGAAGCGGCGGGAAGCGGACAGTCACCTGCAGCTCTCCATCTCTCACCCTCCACGCGCTGGGGAGGGAGGAGGAGGATGAGGTGGATGAGTTCACGGGGTGGGAGGAAAGGAGCAGCGGACAGGTTAAAAAAAAAGGAGAAGAAGAAGAAAATCCCTCAAGTTCAAAGACAAAGTTTCATTCAAGGCAACAGTTTAGTCTCAGCAGAAACTTGACTGTTTCTGTTGAGCAGAGGTTTGTGATGTCTGTCAACTGGTCCAGTCCTGATCCGGCTGTCAGACCGCCTCCGGTGCCTTGCTGGATGGAAATCTTATTGGCTGCAAAAGCATAACTTCCAAGACGCATGTATGATCCAAAACACACCCTCTGTGCAACAACCCCGTCCAGGAAAAACACCCAGTGACACCCACAGAAGCGGCGGCCGTGGAGCACCAGTGTGTTTTTCCGTCAGTTCACTGCAGCTTCTGATCCAATAAACCAATCAAACAACACAAAGATGCTCCTCAGACATTCAACAGCCCGTCCTCAGCACCGCTCCACTGTTGCAATGCGGGTGCTGCCGCGGCAGAAGACAGGACAGAAAAAAGAAAAAAAAAAAAAAAATTCTCCCAGTTGATCCTGGTTCATCTGCGGTTCCCCGTTGCTGCTCCAGATGTGCAGAGATGAGTCTGGAGAGGGACTGGACCGGACCGGGAGGCTGGTACCGGGAGGGCTGTGGGAGTGCGCACGGCAGGAGAGGTCCGCGACGCATGCAGGAGCTGGATGAAGAGAGGAGGATACCTGTGGGAGGTTTGATCCGATCCACTTTAAGACGCAGACACTGAGGCTATGAGAGGAACATCTGTGTCAAAGGGAAGCCAAATGCCCCCCCACGTACACAGATTTCACGACGCGTCATGAACTGTGTAATTCAATGTAATTAGTGTGTTTTTTATTCCATTTTATCCCGAAACTAAAACATTTTGACAGTAGTGGAAATTTCCACAAAGTGCTTTTGTCAAGTTGTGTATTTCAGGTATTTCAAATTATGCAACTTTTCTCTTCTATTTCCATCCATCTCAGAGGCATATATGCTCCTGAGCCTCAGCAATGCACTGCTCTATACGGGAATTTCCCTGCTTTACTTAAAAGCAAAACAAATGCTGCTTGCTGCAAAGGACATTCCATAAAAAAGGATCTGAAAAAACTGTTGTATCATGCTGTTTCCAATCAAGGCAATTTCTTAACCCATAAAAGCCCGGTGTTGCTTTTATGGCAGTTCCCAAATATTTTTTTCTGTTTATTTAACCTTTCTTAAGTGATTTATCACACTTTATTATATTATCCTCTGTGTTTGACTTTTTTTCCAATGAAAATCAGGTATTTTCCCAAATTTAATTTACTGACCATGTAGATGTTGATAAAAGCTCACATTAAAGCTTCTTGTCATATCAGAAATGGAGAAAAATGAAGAAAATGCGTCTTTTTCAGCAAACTCAATCATTAACTGAACATAATCCAAGTGTTTCCATCCACTGTCATTGAGCCAGCTCCATGGGTTTTACTGGTGAATCAATGTTGTAGAAGATGAGAGTGTTTCCACGTCCACTACGGAGCCTGTGAATGTCTAAATGGGTCATATCTGATGATGAACTGCATTTTACACCAATTATTCACATGTATTGATAGGATTAGTGGATCAACAGGTATTAAACATTTTAGATCAGTAGATGGTTTTGGTCGCCAGTGGCTGTTTGGGTCTTTATGGGTTAAAATGTGTAAAAAGCCAAAACTTTTGCTTTCCAGGGTCTCAGTCTCCATTTATCTGACACCTACAGTTACATTTCAGACTTTACATTTTTTCTTCATGTTTTGGAAATTTTCTTATGATAAATACATTCCTTAAAGCCAACTTGGATCATCTGGAAGATGAAAATAGGCCTGTTTTTTTTTTTTTTTTTTTTTTTTTTTTAACTCAGGATAACATGACTTTAGATCTGTTGTTCTTATGATCATATAGGATATGATGCACTGCTGCAGAATGAGCTATTCAACAGTAAATAAAGTTGTTCAACTCACCATTAAACATATACAGCAGCAAAAACAGACATGAGTGCAGCAGTCAAATGAATCCAAAAGCATCATAGATAGATAGATAGTCTCAATTAATGAAGTACAAATACTTTGTTTCCTTACTTAAGTACAAATTTTGGTTATCTATACTTACCTGGAGTAATTATTTTTCAACTGACTTTTTACTTCTACTCCATACATTTTAAAAATAGCCTTGTTACTCCTATTTAATTTCGGCTTGTTTTCATTCTCTATCGGTTATTTACATTATTAGGACTCTAAACAGATGTAACTATATCATTAAGGACGCAAAGTAATGTATTACGTTGCATGAATGTAAGATGGGAGTGGAATTTAATAAGTTTTCTTCTTCTCCCTCCTTTTTGAGCAGAACATATTGAATTTATTTTGTCTTGATCACTTTTATTTATTAATGTATTTGCTCTGATATTAGTTCCTTGTGCACAAAAAAGTTAAATTTTTTCTTCTGTTCAAAACAAATAAATGAATGAATGAATTCTAGCTTGTCATCATTCAAATAAAAAAAAACTACCCAGATAAATAAAGTGAATTTGATTGTGGCTGGATGAGAAATATAAACATATACCATTCCGACACCCTATTGGTTTATACGTGATCCATCACGTCTGACTTTTTGCACCATTCCAATACTTATGGCAACTAGTCATCATATCTTAGCTTTCATCATATCATCATATCTTTCAGCTTTCCATCATAGCTTTTTATGTTTTTAATCTATTCTTGTATTTTATTCTTTTATTTAGGTTTTATCTATTCTTCTGTATTTTTTATTTATTTTTAAATTTTTAAATTTTATTTTTTACAGTTGTTGTATGTCTTAATCTATTGTATTTTACTCTGTTATTTTGGTTTTTATTTATTTTTCTGTACAGCACTTTGATCCACTGTGGTTGTTTTAAAGTGCTTTACAAATATAGTTGGATTGGACTGACTATCTTCCACTCCATGAACACATGTAAATGCTTAGAAGTACACATATATGGTTGTTTAATACATTTGCATAGTACTCAAATGCGTTCATTTTCAATGGGCATATATGTGGCTGAAACAGGTTGCTTAGTGCAGCCCAACTTTTTCAACATTAACATTTTAACATAGCATTATAGTTATTATGGCCTTTAGAAAAATGTTTTTTGGGGAGGTGGGGTAATGCAGTACCTATAGGCCCCTGTGGCACGGCCTAAGCTTTTCTCATAATGGCATTTAGTTTTATACTTAAAGTAGTTTTGAAACCAGTACTTTTACACTTTGAATTGAGCAAAAAGTTTGAGTTGATACTTCAGCTTCTACAGAAGTCTTTTTAAACCCTAGTATCTATACTTCTTCCTGAGTAATGAATGGGAGTATTTCTGACACAGCTGGAGCTACCCCATTTAAGTTTAAATTTTTTGATATACATTTATATTTATACTTTTTTGTCTTGTGTGCTGCATTTGTATTAAACACATGTATAGACACATTTCACTGTGCAATGTATTGTAACTGCATGTAATGAATCAAATCTTATCTTAAACACTGACAGGGACTGTGTGACTACACTACTCTAGTTTTTCGATCTTTAGGTACCTTTTACTGATAATACTGTACTTCTGTACTTTTTCTTAAGTAAAGGATCTGAATACTTTATTTAACACTGCAATTTAACATGCTCTAATCACCATAACATGTAGTTTGTTATCCAGTATTAACAAAAGGACCCCCCAGTACTGAGGTAAAAATAAATTAATAAACTTAATTGATAAAACTTAATTGATAAATGAATGAACTTAAGATGTTTTAGTGCATTATGGTAATTTAGTGAGTGTTTTCTGTTTTCATTCATTCATTCATTCATTCATTCATCATCTGTACCTGCTTTATCCTCACTACAGTTGCAGGGGTCGCTGGAGCCTATCCCAGCTACTTATGGGTGAAGGCAGGGTACACATGGGATGAGTCGCCAGTTCATTGCAGGGCTGACACAAAGAGACAAGTTTTCTATTTTGTTCTCTTGACTTCTTGAAGAAAATTTACAACACACTCATTGTATGTGGCTTAGCTGATTTAATAATACTTTTATTTGTACAAAGCAGTTCACTTGGTTCAGTATTTAATCAACTTATTGAAAGAAATACGACTAAAAATACATTTAGTTCTGCAGTCAGAGCATGTCCTTTGTCATCAAACTATTCATTGGGTTATAACCCTGTGGAAGTCTGACTTCTGGATAGTCCTTGGTCCTTTTGGGTGGATTTACTGCATTAAAAAATGTGGAATTTCACCAGGCTGTTACAAGACACTTTTCATTAATTCTGACTCCAAACTTTTGTGTAATGAATTTATGGACGATCTAAGCTTCCAGGGCCTGCTTTAAAATCAGTACACTACAGTAAAGTGCCAGCCTGCTCCAAAGTGACACATCAGCAGAGCATTCAGCAACTGTAAAGAAAGATGTGATGGTGGCCTAAAGGGGATATAATACCCAAATGATATGGGCTGCTTCTACTTTTCTGCACGGGGAAAAAACAGATGGAGGGAAGTCTTCATTTTCTTACATTCAGTATTTACACTGATAGATTTTAACAGTGAGTTCCAGCAGTGAATCAGAAAGTGTTGTTAAACGTATTTTATTATCACTCCAACTTTGATTCAAACATATCAATATATGTCTTTTTTTAAGTCTCCTTCTGTGACAGAATGGCTGTGATTTCATAATATTTTAGAACATCAGGTGTGTAATAGCAGAGGTGGGACCAAGTCACTGTTTTGCAAGTCAAAAGTAAGTCTCAAGTCTTTGTCCTCAAGTCCTGAGTCAAGGCTGATAAGTTTCAAGTCAAGTCCCAAGTCCTAATCTTTGAATTTCAAGTCCTTAGACTCTTTTTAACAGTAAAAATATATTACATTTAGATGCCAGATATGTGTTAGCTCTCAGCGCGGGAGACCGGAAGTAGCGTCACAGACAGGACGTAGACGCGCATACACATTTATCTGAAGTAAAAAGAGGGAAAGTTAAATACGGTTGACGTGGACAAATTGAGAAGAGGCGTTCAACGAGAATTATTAGCAATTGCTCGGTATGTGGAGGAAAATTTTCCAACTGACAATATTTTAAGGTTAGTGGAAGATGTAATGGAAAGTCTTGGAGAAATATCTGCACTGAAGAATGCAGACATGGTTCTAGTTGACACATGTGTATGCGCGTCTACGTCCTGTCCGTGACGCTACTTCCGGTCTCCCGCGCTGAGAGCTAACACATAAACATAGCTACTGCATAGCCACTGTCAAGCCGGAATCGTCTGATCAGGTATCGACTAGTTATCCTGGACAGAAAGACCTGCCCACAGCCATTTGATTGACAGCTTGAGCCATCAGGTAAAAGCAATGACAATAAGCAAATGGAAAAGACAATGTCAAAACACAAATGGTAAAGACAATGTCAAAATGGAATAAGCAAAAGCAATGATATGACTGCATTTGTATATTTTTTATTATTGATTCTTGTATTGATTCTCTTTTTATTTCCAAATTTCTTTTATTGATTCTCTTTTTATTTCCAAGTTTATTTTATTGATTCTCTTTTTATTTCCACATTTCTTTTATTGATTCTCTTTTTATTTCCAAATTTCTTTTATTGATTCTCTTTTTATTTCCACATTTATTTCCTTTTAATTTTGGCACTCCTGTGATTCCATATAGAGCAGGGGTTGTCAAAGTGTGGGATAGTGAGCCTTCCCTAAGAGAACTCAAAAGCAGCCCCCCCCCCCCCCCCATTATTATTATTACCTCCACCAAGGAAGTTATGTTTTTGCCGGCATTGGTTTGTCTGTTTGTCTGTGTACGAAATGTTGATACTGGCACAAGGAACAAATGATTAAATTTTGGTGGTGATCAGGGTTAGGGGGGGTGGGGTGGGGGGCACAGGGGCCCACTGATCTGGTTTGGCAGAGGTCTGCGCTCTCCGAGTGCTTCTAGTTACTATTATTATTGTTATTGTTGTTGCTTTGTGGTTCCATGCAGGCTTAAAAAGGTTTCAACAATACATTTTATAAACATCTGTATTTTTTAAACATCTTAAACATGTTTGTATGTTCTAAAACATATTTTTTTTTAAACATTGGAAACATCTTTATTTGTGTATGTGCTTAAATATTTTTTTAAAACACATTTTAACATCTGTGTATATTTTTAACATCTTTTTTTGCACATTTTGACATCTTTGTGTGTTTTAACATCTTTTTAAATACATTTTAACATCTGTGTATATTTTTAACATCTTTTTTTCACATTTTAACACCTTTGTGTGTTTTAAAACATCTTTGGAATACATTTAAACATAAAAAAAAACAAACAAAAAAAAACATAAAAACAAACAAACAAAAAAATACCTTCAGTTTTAAAGAAAACACAATTTAACATTTCAACAGATTTTTTAAAAAAATATGTTCACTCATCTGACATTATTCCATGTTAATGCTTGTGGGCTACACTTAAAATGATCTCCCCATTCGAGTAACTAAATTGAAAGCAGATAGCAATAGCCCTAACCTCAGTTCAACAAAATCATACGTTTTGAGGCCTATTTGTACAATTCCTCATATCAAATAATGAATAATAATGAACAGATCAATGTCAGTCAGACATTTTTATCATCACTGTGCACCACAGTGCTGCTATTCATGTCACTGTCCCAACATCACGCTTAAATCCTTTCCATAACGGCAATAAACCAATAGCCAATGTTGCCACTTTGGTGCTTAGTTTCAATATGATGCCAGAGTTTACATGGTCGTATACTGTCATTAGCTAGCACCTCTTTGCAAATAACACACTGTGGCAGCGGAGCATTATCAGGACCAATACATGAAAAGCCAAACTTTAAATAATCAAGGTCATACTTCCTCCGTTTTCTGCTCGCCCCAGACTCTGTGTCCTCTCTCACTTTTACTTGAGGTACTAAAAATCAATGCATTTTGCCCCTCACATTTACTGTGGTGAGCTAACCAGATGTTTACACTTTTTTCTTTTTTATTCAGGTTTGTTTTTTTCATGCCATGCCTCCCCTGAAGTCCTCTGGCACCCCCCGGGGATGACGCGCCTCACACTTTAAAAACTGTTGGTCTAAAGTCATCAAATGAATGACTCGAGTCTGACTCGAGTCCAAGTCATGTGACTCAAGTCCACAACTCTGTGTAATAGTATGTTGACAATCTCATACATTGCTGTGTTTCATTAATCTTCTGGTATCCAGGTGAGCATATTGTGCACACTTTGCTTGTTATATTATAAAAGGTCATATTATTTTTCACAATTTGTATTAGGGCAGAATTCAAACGTTCATTTTTGCATGATTTTTAATATTCTGACCCAGCCAGTAAAATCAGCACATCATAAACAATGGAAAATCACTACACTAGCACCTTTCTCTGATGTGAGTAAAAAAATGTGCACGTTACCATTTAACATTTGACCTAGCACAAATAATTATAATGCATCCAGCGTTACTGTTAATCATTGATATATGCCAGACTGCAAAAATCAAACAAGAAGTAATCCAATTTTTATCTAATATGCTGGGGAAAAAAAGATCTTTTGTGTGTGTTTTTTGCACTAACAAATAAGGTTTGTTTATTCATTACAAACATGGCATTTAAATGGTTACAAAATATGACTTATTGAGTATTTGGTAATTTTGTTTATGTCTCAAGTTGATGAAATGCAAATAATGTGAAAAAGGTTACTAACAAATGTTTGAAAAACCTTTTGACTTACTCTGGCACTGCGCAGAAGGGTCTCTCTGGGCGGGATACCGCAGGGTTAAGTGAGCTGCTTCATTTCCACCTACAACTGATGCTCTAATTCTCTTAATTATTTCTGGGTATTGTGATTTCACAATTATCCCTTTTTCACAGTGAACAACGATTTCCCACGACCGTTCTTCAGGCTTATGGAGTCGATAAAGTAATTTACGACACAGTAGTACTGCCCCATTGCAACCTCACTCAGTTAGTACATGGATCAAAGAACTGATCCCAAGCAGATTCATCTCTGCACTTTGAGAATGTAGGCAAAAAGGACATTTTACAAAATTCATCAAGGAAAGGCCATATGGGAATCTGGAATCTTTAGGCACTGATTAGCTGGTGAATATCCCATCTAAGGTTAAAAGGGTTAAAAAACTTGGACCACATGCTTCCCGGTCCAGGTTTTCTCAGCTGTTCTGCATTATATTTCCAGTACCTGACTTTACCTCAGCCTGTTGACTCTTCCTGCAGGTATAGCTGCATTGTGCATTGTGTTTTCTCCACTTCCTTGCATTTACTTTCCAGCTTTGATCCATTCACTAGAACATTATCAACACAGAAGCAGCAGTTTGTGACACTCGGGACAATCTGTATCATTTCAGTGTCTTTGAATGAGCCTACGCTGCAGAATCCAGTGCCAAAATACTGAACACACACCCCCCACCGCCTTCAACGCTCCTCACAACTCCAAAAAGCAGCTCCTCACCGCCTGCACTTCAACTGTTAGCTGTACCCTGTCACGATAAAACTATAATATGTATAGAAAGTTTAAACATATTTTAGCTCTTTTCCTACTTTTCTCCACTGCCAGAGGGAGACATGGCATAATTTTCTCTGTCTGCATGGTTCGATAAGCTTTCTGGAAACAATTCAGTCCCTCTCACAATAATAGAGTGCAACGCTTTTGGACTTGGGGAATTGAACAGCTTGAATTGTAAGTGGTCTGCAATGGGATATTAGAGCTGCTACAGGGAAGAATATGAGCCTTGGGAAAGGTCACCTGCACCACTGGGGTTTGTGTTTTTCATACATGACAAGACGAACATGGTTATGAGGCACCAAAGTGTAAATGATACCGCAGTAATCGATTGAATTTATTCTACATTATGCTCTTATTATGCACAAAAGGGTGTGTTCATTGCCTGCTGTGGTCCTTGAATTTTGCTGAATAAGACTTAATGAACAGATAGAGATTTATAGAGTCAATGCGCTTTGTGCTTTCCATACATCATATTGCTGCTCTCTCGGGTTTAGAGTTGTGAAAAAACATTTACACCTATTATTAGGCTGTTATTGTTAAATATTACTAATAGAAACTATCGGTCAAAAAAGACACAAGCACATTAAAGCTAATATCTTATTCACTATGATGTTCAATAGGTTTGATAAGCATTTCCACAAAAGTAAAGTTGAGGAGTGTGGAAGCAGACGTCGTCTTTAACCAGAATTAACATGAAAGGTTTAGGGTCCAAATTAATTATCATTAAATGTATTTGTCACAAAAGTCACAACAAACCACAAGAAAGATGTCATAGCAGAGTTAGCCCTCAAAGAAGTCTAATCTAATCTAAGATGTTTAACACAGAGTTGTGGGGAAAACATTTTTGTTCACCCCATGTATTTGTGACTTATTGTATTAAGAATCAGTCTTAAATCACTGAACATCACTGAAGTATTGTTTCATTGTCCAAACCCCTCTGCACATGCTCTGCACAGTCAAGGTCAAAACTAGATGTTTCAGCAAAATAATGAAACACATCCAGGGCATGACATGTTAAAATGGTCAAGGACTTAGTTTTGTTTTATTTTTTCTTGTTAACTATGAAGAAAAATGCATTTTTTTTGTGCTTGTCTGATGCAGCAACACCTTTTGAAACACAAAATAAATTTTTCCACAAATATTTAAGGATAATTTTTTTTGATCCCCCCCCCACACACACACATTTCTGTACAGTATATATTGAAAAGAGAAAGAACCAGAAAATATAGTGAAAAGACTATCATCTGCTTCATGTCAAAGCAATTAAAAATTCCAGGGAATTTGAAAACAAATAAATTCTTTTAGCTTCTCTAAACTGTAGCTTGAGTTGATCATAATACTAGAATGGTGACACAAAAATATATTCTATGAATGTTTTTAATAATTTTTAGGATATACCATGCCATTCTTGAAACATACAAAAATTGCATTTGTTAATGTCTGTCTGATTTTTTTAAATGATTTTTTTTTTTTTTTTTTTTTTTTATGTTAAGAAAAAATAATAAAACAAAATTATTGACTGTTTCAAAATGTTATGTCCTGGATAAGTTTCATTATGTTTAAACATGTAGCTTTGACCTCAGTGGAACAGAGCATGTGCAGAAAGGAACATGTGGGTTTAATATTTGGCGGAGTTTAATAACTGAACAGTGATTCTTAATGCACTATATCAAATATGCATGGGATGTCCATAGACTATAAACTGCAGAAGAAACATTCATTCATTCATTCATTCATTCATTCATTCATTCATTCGGTAACCTGGCCAAGAAGAAACACCAGTCTCAACAAGAGTCAAAACTCCAATATGACAAAAATATAAGGAGAAGTAATTGAGATAGAATTCAGCTAGGAATAATAATTACACTGCACAGTGTAAGCAGTTTTAAACTCACCCAAGGAGACAAAAACATTTAGATGTTGAATATTCTGAAGGATATCCCTCAAAGACCTCAAACTATTTTTGTGGTGACTTCCAAATGAACTTCTTTCACCATTGAACCCTTCTTTTTGTTTTTATCACCATTTATTATAATATTGCCCTCTGCATTTTGAATTTGTGAAAATCAAGTATTTTCCGGTATTTAATCCACTGATCATGTAGTTGTTAATAAAAGCTCAGAGTTAACTCAAAGGTTATAAGATCACAACAGAGGAAACTGAAGAAAAAGTGACCCTGTCAACAAAATGTAACTGAGCATTAAACTAGTGTCTGCAACCACTGTCATTTATCAAACTACATGGGTTTTACTGGTGAATCAATGTTGCAGGTGATGACAGTTTTTACATGTTCACTACAGAGCCTCTGAACTTCCAAATACAAAACATCTGATGCCTCTAAAAGGATGAGAACCTACATTTTATCTGAATTCTTTAAATATAGCTATAGGGTGAGTGGTTCGATCAGTCAGTGGTTTGGGTTGGTAGCAGCTGTATAAGAATCTCAGGGTTATTCCAAGACCAGGAAGCAACATAAGACAAAGCATTTTTTCTTGGTAATTCTTCTGGGTTCAGCTGGACTAGGTTTGCTCTTTTGAAAACATTTTTCTTCCCACTCTACTGAGAGATTTCTTGGAGTTAAAGTTGAATCCAGTTCAAGTTCAACTCAGTTGAACCTAGAAGAACTACCAAGAAGAATGATGACCTGGGCAAATGAGAACTTAGACATAAAACAAAATAGTTTTACGAAGTTCTGTATAAATCCCAGACACTTAGGCAACTGTTGTTTGTTTATTTATTTGTGTGTTTGTTTGTTTTGATGATGCCTATGTCATCATTATGTATATTTTACATTTTTTTAATTTATAGCGAAGAGTGATGAATTAAGGTTGGCTATTTTATGTTTTATTTCTGTCACCTGTCTAGGGACTGCAGATGAAAAGTAGTTATTTTTACTATTTCTGGCATATTTACATGGGTGTATTTTTTATATAGCAATGTTCATAAATGTGCATGGTCCCTATTAAATGAACCAGTAAACCAACCAACCAACCAATAAATAAATAAATATTAAACAGCTACTGATAGGTGAAAAATACACAAATAAGATAAACATCAATTCACAGCAATGGCCAATTTAGAGTGGTTGGTAAACCTATTAATATGCATGTTTTTAAAACTGTGTAAATATACTGAGATGGACTTGTGTATCACTCTAAAACACATTTAGATCTCTTCAGCTGATTTTTCCCCTCATAAGTAAATTACAGTAAAGATTGAGGTTTTGTTTTTTTTGTTTTTTTCATAACAAAATACTGATCAGAAAATGTTTGGGGGATACAGATGCCTGTTAATGCAACATTTGGGACAGTGTAGAAGAAAATGCATTTCTAATCTCCTTCTGTTCCCATTTGTACCACATGATTTTCCGTCCTTCTGTCTCGGCAGATGTCAGCAGTGTGTTCGTGAGATGATGGTTAAAGATGATTCTGGCTGTCCAGCCTCTGGCATTTTCTGACTTCCAAGCCTGGGTGACAGATAATGACCGTTTCAGTAATAAAGGTAGCAGCAGTAATGATAGTCTGACATTACCATACCGGGTCCTCCTGTCACTGATGAGGGTGCAGCAGTTACAAGCTGCAATAAACCCTGTAGGAAATGATGAATGATGCCATATCCAGCTGGCAGGGGAAACATACCATCAAGTCCAATAACTGCTTTTGTTGCTCATAAACATCCTTCTTCATCCTAAGTGGTTTTACAAGTGAGTTGTTGCAACAGCAAAGTGGTACAAGAAAAAAGAGAAAAAAAAGTCCAGCAACATTTTTTTTTCAGTTGCATTAAAGTAGATCCTCTAGATATAAACAGTGAAGAAAAACAAGCCTGACATGATGGGAATCTAATGAGTAGTGCATGGTGGGCAAAATACCCACAATGTTATGAAGTAGAAGCATAAATACCTTAATGTAAAAGTAAACCTATACAAGTAAAATTTCTGTATGTAAAAGTCAAACTTTGTAATATCTAGAAATTCTAATTGAGATTTGAAATTTAAAAGTGGTCGTTATATAGTAAAATGGTCCCTGAAAGTGTTTAATTTCTATATATGATGTAATTAGATTTGTTTTACCGCTGCATTAATGTGTATGTTGGATTTTATTCTTATGTATGTATTCTATAAGATCAAGGAATCTCTCTATTAACATTTCATAAGGTCAGAAAAACAGGCTCAGCTTTATGACTCTGCATTTTCCACGGAATTCAACAGGTGTTTTAAAGATTTTATAAGTTCAAAGACAGAGGAAAATATTCTGAAACATAAAGAATCACTAAATGAAAAACTGTTAATCATAAAGTAATTAAAACTGAAGAGATGTAGTGGAGTTAAAAGTAAAATATTTACCTCTAAGGTATATGGTCGCTGGTAGTAACTATTAATAAATATCACACAATACATTTCTGGTCCTTGTTTCCACTGCACTGTTTCCACTGAGTATGTGATAAAAGTACTTACTAACATCCACTACTGACAGGCAGTGTTAATTTTGTCACCCATGTTTCAATTTAGTCTTAGTCTTAGTCTTGTGTCAAAGTTCCTTATTAGTCTTAGTCATATTTAGTCATTCACATATTTTTTGTTAGTCATGTTTCAGTCAACTAAAAGTCTCAACATTTTAGTTTAGTGTTATTCAAATGAGACCTCAAGGTATTTTAGTCTAGTTTTAGTCAAAACATTTTAATCTTTTTTTATTTTTTATTTCAGGGATGATTTTTGTTTATGATTCCAGTTGAATTGTGTTTCACAGCTAAAATACTGATTAAATGTCATAATTACCTGAAAAAAAACCCAAACAAACATGAATGAATTGAATTGAATGAATGAATCTTCAATGCAACTTTGCTAAAAGTGTCTGGTTTGTTGATTCAGTACACATTTCCAAATGATGCACTTGTTCTGACAATATTTTATTTAGAATCACCAACCAAATAAAAAAAACCCAAAAAACAAAACTGTTGTTAAATAGTACGACTCTTACAGCTATAGACTCTTATAGCTGAGCAGACACAGGTTAAAATAGAATAAAAACTACTGCAGACCTAAAATACAACCCATCTACATGTTGGCTTTGGTTCTGTGCTTAACATTACAGCAGAACAAATGCAATTTTGTTCTGAACAGAAATAATATATCACAAAACTAGAATAAACCCACTGTTAAGAAAAATCCATGAAGAGATGGGGGTCTAGAAAAACATGTGTCTCTGAATTAATGTTTTTTTTTTTAAGTGAATCCATGAACACAGCAAACACCTATAAACAAAACAGTCCTGAGCAGTTATCATCAGACTCGGTCAGCAGCTCACAGCCGTACAGAGCCAGATACAGAACCGGCTGGCCAGTGGTTCCGAGGCGGGCACAGACACGGTCAGCAGATGAACCGGGCACAGAACCGGCCGGCGGCTCAGAGCCAGGCAGAGCCCCCCAGACCTCAGGGCCAGTAGTCTGTCCTGGGTCGGGTGGGTACAGGGGCTCTTCACTGGTGATTCTCACAAAACATTACTTCCATGTCAAACAATCATTTCCTCTTTCTACATTATGGTTTCCTGGGGTTGTATGAAAATATTCTACATCATCATGGTAGACTGGTTTTTCATGTATCAGATTTACCCAATAGAAATGCACTGATTCACTGTTTATGTTTAAACATTCTACATTTTAAGCATTTGTTTGTGTGTAATCTGAAAAATGTAAGACATTTATGACTTAAATGGACTTCAAAATAAAGAAAAACAGAGATTCATCAACCAAACTTTTTTTTTTCTTCATACAAATTTTCACTGCACTGACATCAATGCAAAGTGATTCATGTTCTTAAAGAATGACAAGGAAAATTGTAACATGTTAAGGGTCTCATTTTAACATACCACCTGTTGTGATCAATATACCCTCACTGTAAAAAAGGGTAATGCATGCATAAGTGAGAAATCAAACTGGCTACAGACAATAGACCTTTCATGGTGATGACCTACTGTTTAAGTACTTCTGTACTAGGCAGGCAGCAGCAAGCAAGACTCTGGAAATGCGATCTGTTGTCTTAATATATTTTTGCTCATGTACAAATGTACTTACTTTAACCCTGATTCAGTGGCTTTTGTGTTTTAATCAAAATTGTGTCTAGAGTGCTAGAAACTTCCATGACAAGATATTTATAAAACCAGATGACCAAACCTCAGAGAATTTGTAAACTAACTAAGAACTAGAGTAACTTGAGATGTCGTTAGTGAAGAGAATGAAAGAGGACTTTTTTTTTTTAGTAGATGTGCTGTATGGGTAAATTTGACCCATCTGGCTGTTTTAGGTATAAAGCAATTTGTGGTGTTACTACATGGATTTGGTAGAACTGAACTGTTTTTGTTTTATTTTTTATTATTCCATCTGTTGCACTTATGTGACTGCCTCTGTTTTTCTTCTGCTCTCAGTGAATGGACAGAGCTAATCTCCTAATCTACAAAAATCCACTCCTCTCTAGGCTTCAAACATGTGTCTGAAGAAAGATGGCTCCCTCACTTCCTGCTTTCAGAAACACTGTGGTCCCCACTCCACTGTCTAAGTCTCAGATCGCCTTCAGCTGTGTTGTTTTTTGCAGGGTTGTGAGGAGCATACACATCTCTACATCAGTCTCTTCATTAAATCACAACACGAAAATACAGGAAATGTGTGAAAAATACTAAGAACAGACAAAAATCATAACGGATTGTACAGGCTACAGTCAGTACTTAGTGTGACCTCTGTTCAGATGACAAAAAGTCTCCCAAACAAAAGAAATACTTGACATGTTTAGATATTTCATAAATATTATTTTTTCTATTTTAATGCAGAGTCTGAGAAATACATATACCTGTCCATTATAATTAAGCATTACATTTAAACCGAGGAAGCCAGTTCATGTCATTTAGGATGATTTCTGCTTGAGAAATGACACACATTCAATATTTTTACATTTGGAGGACCTTTATCATCATAAAGCAGAGGCGATTTCTCATAGACTGCAAGGGAAGCTCAGCTTCCCCTAAAATTACGAAAATTAAATGGTTAAATATGTACGGTTGTGTTGACATTTCATTGACTACAAATGTGTTAGAACACATTCATCCCACAGACGAGTTCATTCAGAATCAGCTTTATCACAAATCAACAGACTTGATGTTGTTCACTTCTCATACGTTCCCGTTGCGCTGTTTTCTCATACGATCTCTGCTCAGTGCATTTGCCCGCAGACGCTCAGCGTCCATGCACGTCAATGGGACTGAATGGAACAGTTTTTTTCATTGCCTCAAAACTGGACGGTAATTGGATAAATGCCACGATGTCCCGACCCCAGACACTCGGCGTCTCTGGGGGTGAAAGGAGCTGTGGGCGGAGCTCGGCTGGGCTGGACACTGGGCTTCCATGTGCTGATTGGAGAATCAGTCCAAAGGCTGAATCCCATTTGATTGACAGCTATTTTCAGATCTACTCCTTCACTTGACAGAGTTCAATTTAATACCGTCGTGCATTCTGCTTGTGAAATCAAGAGAGAAACCACGACGAAATTACTTGTTCATTTCTTGCACTGTAAATAAAACACACTCATTGTACTTCCTTGTTTCAATTTAACATAATTTCAATGTTTTCTTGCTTAGCTGGTACAATAAGGTCACTGACCATTTTCTTAAAAAGGAATGGAGGGCCGAATTTATGTTTAAATAACCTGACTTTTTTTTTTTTTTTTTGTAATGTAAGCCGACAATGAGCTTCCCCTCTCTGAAAGACGAGCAGCCGCCACTGGTATAAAGGTAATAATAAAATTACATTGAGTATAAAAAAACATTAACACCTGCACTGTGTCACTTCTAATCTTCAAATCTACTATTCACATTGCATTTAAAAAAAACTAAAAAGATTTAAAAAATAGTACAATATTGTAACTGTACAAAATGAATGATCGGCCACCTCTACAGCTCAGTATTAACACACATTAAACATATTAAAGACTATTCTGAACAAAATAAACTGTGATGAATGGTTTGAATAAAGGCAGATCAGTAACAAATGATGTAATATGTGCACTGAATAACAGTATTTGTCATAAGTGAGGCATTATTAAGAGGATTTATAAAACATGCATGAAACTGAGAATTACATAACATGATATATTAACATAAAATATGTCATAGGCTAACAATGTTACAACAAAATTAACAGCATTAAATATCATAACATGGTATTTAATTGTATAAAAATAATAATATATGACCTTTCAGTGCTTCAGTGTGTATATTATAATTATTTCTACCAATGCTCTTATCAAAGAATAAACAATGGCTTTTTTATTTTGAGTCAGTATTTGAATAGTGAACCCCTAAAAACAAATAAGGATGTGAATAAATGTCCTAAATATTAGTCATTAAACCAAGACAATCTGAATTAATCATTTACAATTAAACTCACAAATACATGTACATAGATTAGAATTAAAGCAGGAATTAATGACTGAATACTATTAAACTGACACAGCTTTGTGGTTGCATAAAAACCGCAGAGATTTAATGGCAAGGTACAAATATCACAAAGGATAGAAAGTCACAAAAATACAGACTCTTGAATTGTGTGTCAGCTGAATCATTCATGTTCAAAGGAAGACCTGGTAGAGACCAATGAGACGCTGGATGACGAAAGCGCAGAAACATCAGACAACGTGCGGTGCATAAATCTCATTCAGTGGCCACTGGAGAGAAGAATCTAGCAGCCAATTACCTGCGAATGGAAAGCGCGAAGTTTGATCCCCCAGTGCTCTGAATGCCTGCTGCCTGGCTTAAGTGTCCAGGAGTTGAACGCAGAACCTTATCCCTGGATTCACTTTGTGTCTTTGTTCAGGAAAAGGGTCCACTAGTATGAAACACATGAAGAGAGCAACCTGGGCAACAGTTCAGAAGTAAATAAAGGAATAAAAGTGCACTTTACTCTCACTTGAGGTCATTTTGATAATCTGCAACCAGGTCCAAAACGAATATTTAAAATTAGAGGACACCTTACAATGAAATATTATACACACATTCATAGCCCTCAGTATCAGCCTTCAAACACATCTGTGACTGCACAACATGTCTCATCCAAACTCATATTTTTAGAAATGCATTGATATGCATTACATATGTGATGTTTTTTGAGCACTTCTTTTGATGAGATTTGATGAGACTTTATTGATCCCACAATGGGGAGATTCACTGGTTAAGAGAGCAACAGAATAAAGCGCAGGAAACAAAATGGCATGCATAAAGATGACATAAAGAGTGCAAACAATAAAAATAATTTAAAAAAATAGTAGTAAGTAATAAAACTCATATACATATTTACATAAGAGTGGAATTGCAATATGTTGGACAGTACAGATGAAACACAAAAGGACAGGGTTACACTGTTGTGTTTTATGATGATGTCTTGATGTTTTTATTTCTTTATTCTCTACATTTAAAACTCATGTATATGCTGTACATTCTCCTTTGTACCTAACTTATAAAGTATTTTTGAGTATCTAGAAAAACACTATACAAATTAATGAGGATGATGATGATTTTATTATTACTAATAAATCTCAAATGTACAGTGTCAGTCTCTACAGAGACCCCCCCCATGTTAAAATGTCCATTTAAACAACTGAAACATATTTACATCATTGTACAAGTAAACAGTTTGGGTTTCCATAGTTAATTTCTGTGTCTGGGGTCGACTTCTTTATAACTCTTCCAAACACCAAAAACCAAAGACTGTTAGTCCTGCCTAATTTATAGTGTGGCCCCTGTGATTGACAGGTGAGTCTGGGGCTGTGTGGGCTTTTGACTGACAGCTAGTATTAGCTCAGCTGCTGAGTTGCACATTCAGAGCTGTTGTTTATTGTATAAAATGCAATTTTCTCCCTGACAAGCAGCTTTGTTATAGTTGGCTTCAAGAGATACACTGACGAGACCATCAGAGGATTCTGCTGTGAAGTTTACCAGTACTTAATTAAAATAACTGGCAGAACTTAGCTGCAATATCTGATGTTTGCTTTATATGGTTTGTCAGCTAGCATGCTAATCCGTTAGCTATAATTAATGTGTTCATACAAGTAACACTAGCTGAAATGACCTGAAGACATTTAATATTACTCTGTTAGTCAAAACGGTTGGAGTTTTCAGTGGTTGGCTAAGTTTCAGTTTCACCACACACTTTCAAAACTCCATCCTTTGATCCAATTATGGGTGTTTGTTTCCATAAAACCAACTTAGCAACAACCATCTCTAAACTCCTAAATCCTCATTCATAAATCAATGGTCATTTCTAATGTGTGGGGTAGTCCCAAACATGCCTAGACAAAACTATGGAATGGTTACATTTAGGCACAGAATGAATGGGGCCAGGGGTTAGGGTTAGGAAAAAGGACTGGGGGAAGCCCAAAAACGAAAGACAAGGAGAGGAAATGCTCAAATAAACACAACATGAAATGAGATATGAACCCTGATGTCTTATTTTTAAGTCCCCAAAGTTTATGGTGGTATTATGCTCAGTGGACACTTTGAAACTGTTTGTTCCAAAGATAAGGACTGAATTAGGGAAAAAAAAAAAAAAAAGTTCAGGTTTTCAGCTCCTGATGCATCGAACAAGCTTCAATCTGAGCTCCATCCACAAACACTGACTCCTTTTAATGGCTTTAAAGAGTCTCTAGGTATGCCTTGAAAAAGAGAACCCCCATCTCAATGGGACAAACTCAGTTAAATAAAGGATAAATAAGATAAAACCAGCCCACCTCCCATTAGGGACTGTGCTACTTAATGACATCATCTGTCCCACTTTCTACTGTCTAAGAACTCACATTGACTTTTACTGGGTACTCTGCACATTGAACCTGGGTGTTGAAAAGTGGTGTAGGTTTTATAAAAAAGCAGCAGTATAAGATGACTTGGAAATGACGAGAGGCAGCTCAGACCATCTGAATAACAGTATACTAAAAGGTATTTATGTATTTTTGGCCTAAAATTGCAAAAAATTTCATACATTGAAGCTGTCCCATCAGCATCCTACACATATCCAGGAGTATCAGTTGTCAACACAGAGCCTTCGATTTCTTTCAGCATATAGTTGTCAGATGCAGACAACTACTAGTTTCTCAAAGTCATTGTAAATGTCAATGTGGTCTATGTGCTGTAAAAAGACCTTGTAAAGTCAAATGTCGGAGTAGATCTGGCAGCACTGAGCCGAGAGGTGATGGAAGTTCACAAGTGACCTCTTCAGACACCCAGGTTTCAACTAAGCTGCTGTTTGCTCATACTGGAGTAGTTGAACAAAGAGAAAAAGTCTACACTTTCTACCCCAATAATAATAATGTTTCACTTTTCCCGTCAGTTTTTACACAGTACCTGGTCACGTATAAAGCATCAAGGACTGTACTTTCATCTGTAACCCCAGAGGGTGTTTCTTTGCTCCAGGCACAAGCAAAACACAAAGGTGAATTTCCAATAAAATTACTGTCAAAGTGCTTTTGATATGATAACTCTAGTTTTCTGCAACTCTTCTCCCATCAGCTCCCAGATGCACCTGTTTGTGTATGCCTGAGGAGTCTGAAGGTTAAACAAGCTCAGAGAACATTTACTTCCAAGTTTTAACCTCTGAACAAGACTCTTTTTGTGCTTTTCAACTGTTGCTGTCAAAGTGGTGGAGTGGCCGACAGATCACTGTGCGCTGGGTTCAATTGCAGCAGGATGATTCAAAGAAACACCATGACTTCTTCTGAGGCCTACAGATAATCTGGGCCATCTCCAGGCTGACTCTGAAAACATTCTTTATGGAGCCATAAAGGCTGCTGCTGCTGTGCTGGTACAAGCCTAAAGAACCATTTTATGATGCTATATAGGGCTCATATGTATCTATGGTCAGTTAAACACTGTAAATCCACTTTTTAATGCAGTGATTTAAAGTGTCAGTGTTGCTGCTCACAGCAGAGGGCAGCAGCGATAAAATACTGAGGAGCTTCTGGCTCTGGTGTAAAATGACCAGTGTGTCTGAATGTAATTAAACAAACTGCCTGTGAGCAGTTTCCAACCAAATAGTCCACCTGTTTAGAGCCCATTTGTTCACCAATTGTATTCCTATCAGTGTAAGTATAGCTTTCAAATATAATTTTTTAAGTCAGTTTTAGTTTTATTGGTGTGTGTAGCTTTAGTTTTATTTATACTTTGAAGAATTGACCAGTTTTAGGTCAGGTTTTATTTACCTTTATGTAAATTTTAGTTTGTTTTTTAATTATTAGAATAAGATGAAAGCCATGGCAATAATGCATGATATTGAAGATGATTCACAAAAAAATTGTTTATTAAAAATGTCATTTTGTGTCAAACCATTTTGCACAAATGAAGTTGATTCTACCTGCTGTTTTGTCTTGTTTTAGTTTGTGTTGTATTGCTCAGTGGTTTTCAAAAACCGCCTTTTTCATTTTTATTTCAGTTGGCAGTTACCTTTTAACTGTAATTTTTGCACCTCACAGCAAAAAGGTCCAGGATTCATCATTGTTATCATGTGCCCATGACTAAAACCAAAATAATAATATAAAACTGACAAAACAAGGAGTGGGTGAATAACACATATACTTTCTAACACTTTAAACACTTTTTCATATTTTATTCAACCCTCAAAGACATAAACAGCCACTGGCCTCCAAAAGCATCAACTGATCTAAAATATTTAATAACTTCTGTTCTACTAATCCTATTAATACATGCAAATACTTCAGGTAAAATACAGTTTGTCATTTTTTCATGGTGATAAGATATGACCCATTTGGACATTCAGAGACTCTGTAGTGAATGTGGAAACACTGTCATCTTCTGCAACACTGATTCACAAGTAAAGCCCATGTAGACTGATAAATCACAGCGTTTGTAGGTGCTTGTTTTTATGTTCATTTAGGATATATTTTACTGGAACAGTCTTCTTTTTTCCAGTTTTCTCTGTTTTAATATAATAACTTTTGAATTTACTCTAAGCATCTACATGATCATCAGATGCGAGAAATAATATCATAGTATATCACTTAAGAATGCTTAAATTTTGTTTTGGAAGTACATACAAAAGTACTTTTAGCTCTTAAAGGGTTAACATATGTAGCACTCAAGCAGGAACAATGTCTCTATCAAGTAAAACATAAAACTCCTCCCATGTCAAATAAAAATGCACAACTAGAATATAATTGTTTGTACTGTTTGGAATAAATGACTAATGTATTACTTGTGCATATTCATGGATTAAACACACTCTAACAACCATTTTCACGTGTCCTGTCACCGTACAGTCTGTGTTTACGATTGTGTCATTTTATAAACCCTGCTGAGTTTTCCTCAAGCTGACATGTAACATTATGTTTTGAGCTTTAAAAGTGAGGACAAAAAATTACAAAAACACTAAAAGGTGTTGTAACACATTTGACAGAAACCACTCTTACCCCCCCCCCAAAGGCAAGGATATTGGTTGAATTCATACCAAACTGGGTTTATAGATTACCCGTGACACTGAATAGATATGATTACATTTTGGGAAATGTATGTCAAAGTTCCCATTTTTTTGATGAATTAAAAAAAAAAAAAAAAAAACTTTTTTTCCCCTATTTACTCATAATGGGCGAAATTTCAAATGTCTATAAAAACATACATTTTCTTTCAATTTACTTCAAACTTGGCACAAGCAAAATTTACAATATTTTGAGGCAGGGATTAAAAGACAGTGTATGACCAATTAGTTTATTGAAAGTCATGAGAATTTATTTACCACAAGAAAATTTACATAACAGAAGATGTTATTATTCTATGTGTCCTCCTTCTTTCTCAATAACTGCCTTCACACGCTTCCTGAAACTTGCGCAAGTGTTCCTCAAATATTCGGGTGACAACTTCTCCCATTCTTCTTTAATAGTATCTTCCAGACTTTCTCGTAATAGTTTTGCTCATAGTCATTCTCTCCTTTACATTCTAAACAGTCTTTATGGACACTCCAACTATTTTTGAAATCTCCTTTGGTGTGACGAGTGCATTCAGCAAATCACACACTCTTTGACGTTTGCTTTCCTGATTACTCATATGGGCAAAAGTTTCTGAAAAGGTATGGATAATAGTGTTAGGTATGATTATGACATCAATATATGTTTGGTTTCAAAACAATTGACGTAGTGCCTGCTGAGAAAAAACAACTAAATGTTCATTGTAAATTTTGCTTCCCCACCCTGTACATAGAGGCAGTTGATATGCTGACATCAGCACATACGTAGACATGATGACATCAGCTGGATCGATGCCAAAATAAGCTACAATACATACGAGAGGTGGAGTTTGATGTGCCCTGCACCAGTTGTCTATATATTTTTTTTAATTACAAACACAGTTTAATCCCCTCATGTCTGTCAGATGAGTGAAACATTTTAAAAAGAAAAATAACAGGTCACACCACCTTCCTCTTAATTATTCTCCTTCAAATGAACTTCTATCGTTCACCATCCTCCTCTCATCTCTACAGTAATACTCTTGGGACTCATGCATTATTCTTACTTTGTCTGCTTTCTCATATTCATTCAATCTCATTTCGTCTTTAATGACTACATGGAGTTGTACCTTAAATCATCAGAGGGTGTAACATTTAATGTGGCATCGATCAAGCCGACCTGCTGTATGTCTTTAATCACTGCAGTAGTCTCCTGATGTTTTACATGAATGTTTTAATACCTCCAGGTCACACTCTGGATCATTCTCATGAAACTACACAAACATGTCGAGGTGCAACTTTCTCCCTTCTCCGGTAAGAGCTACTGTTTCCTATTTCATACTTGAATATTTCTGCTTGCTGAATGCATCTTTACCATAATACTGGAAGGTGTCAGAGCATCTGTCTGTCTGTGTATCAGCGCAGTTCTGAGAAATTGAGACATTTTTCACTGGCCAATTTATTACCTATAATGGGCTCTATGCACAGCCCCACTACTTCCTGAACTTCAGGTGGGTTCTGTATTTTCTGTCTTTCATTACTGGACACACTGGTTAATCCAGGTGTGCTTAATTAATCAGCAGTCACAACAAGAAGCAGCAGACACACCTGGATTAATCAGTGTGTCCAATGATGAAAGACAGGAAATAAAGGACCCACCTGAAGTTCAGGAAGTAGTGGGGCTGTGCATAGAGCCCATTGAGGAATAGTCCCATCTCAACATTAAGTATCTTTTTTCTTTAAATTTCCTTTTTTAAAGCCAGGAAGGACTGATTTAATTCACGTTGCCAAGCAGTTGCCAGGGGGAGGGACAGGAAGCAGCCTTGCATGTCAGGAGACAGTGGGCGTGATACACGATGATACCACACTGCATGACTGGAAATGACGTTAAAAACAGGAATGATGCACTTACTAGCTTCAGTCCCTAGATATCGGTATTAATATACTATTGTCATTTAAATTTTAACCTCCTGAGACCCAGGAAATGTCATCAAAGTACAAGCTTTTTTTGTTTTTTATTAAATAAGTGCCTATATTAGAAGCATCATGATGCATCAGTTTTTTCAGATGCAGTTTTTAAAATTTTTATGGAATGTCCTTTGTGGTAGACAGTTTTCTTTTCTTTTTTTCTTTTGTATGAAGTTGTGAAACTCATGTCCACAAATGTGGACAGAAAACCCATAGCTGGGTCTGAGGAGGTTAAAGAATGATTTACTAAGCAATTTTTATGTCAGTATTTATAAAATATAGCATCTCTTCCTGAAAGTCAGCTCTCCCCAGCATCAAAATCTAGAACCTGTGGTTCCCCACGGGTCAACATGCTAGTCATGTATAAATATGCCTATATATTTATATATGTTAGAAATATGTTGTGATCATTACACAAAACTCAAATCATTTTTGATGCTGGCTATTAGAACACATTTTTGCTGCAGCTAATTGGTATTCATCATCCTGTGAGAATCAAAGCTGATTAAAACTGACCTAAAACACAAAATTGTTATACACCTGAATAAAGAATCGAGTAAATGAATGTATGACACATTTAACAAGGAAACTGAGTCTACGGACAGAACAAGTATGAATAGTTTTGAATACAATTGGAATATGACTTGTGTGTGTGCTATTTAAATGTATGTTTTCTGATTAATTTCTTGTTGACGATAAAGTTATATGAATAATATGAAAATTATAGACTGTCCAGTGAAACTCACTTCTGCCTCCATTAACACATAAGGGGCACTGTTACCCCTGTTAGTCACAAATACTTCAATAATACTCCTGTTGACCATTAGAGCAGTTGTGAAACAAAGGTCAGTGGTCACCATATTAGAGAACTGACAATGAGAGAAAATGAAATGATGATTCTTTGTCACGTTGTTCCTACAGGTTATTTTATTTTCACTCAATAATATCTCTTAGTGTTTACCAGGTTTACATAAAGGCTCTAATATCATATTATCAAATATACGGGCACCCATAAAGTTGGAATAAAACATTTTTACCTTTTCTCATGACATGATTGTGGTGATGTGATTTATTCTTGATAGATAAGGTGTAACTGGAACAGAGTATGTAATCATTGTACCTGATTAAAGGTGATTAATGATGTGTATAAATAGGAATAAAAAGAGGAAAGTGTCTGAAAACAAAATTATTACAGCTACATGGTATATTATTTCAAATAGCAAGAAAATTAGGTGGACACTGAAAAACAACTAATAAGCAATAATTTAATGCTTTAAAGGGGTCATATTTTGCTAAACCCACTTTTATTAGTCTTTGGAACATTTATTTGTGTATTTGGAACCTAACAGTTCAAAAAGTTTGAATTTGAACCCTCCAGGTGTTGCAAATATCTTTATATTCATTCCAGCAAAAATCGAGTGGATTTCAACCCATTTTAATTCCTGCTTAATTTGTTACGTTTTATTACTAGTTGCGTCATGACGTTTGCACATGTGTGGTCGACACTTCCGACAAACGTTTCTTTAAGTACCCCACAACTGTTTATCAGCAGCAGCAATTGTAGTAAAAACTGAAAATATGTTCAAACTTTGAGCCGATTACCTAAATGTTCAGTTGTTGGTTGAATTAACAATTTCAAGTGGCTGAATGGGACAGAAAGCACAGTCAACAACCTGGAGTGTGTGTGTGTGTGTGTGTGTGTGGGGGGGGGGGGGGGGGGTGAAGTGGCTCAAGGGCAAGTGCTCAAAACGACCTTTCTCCTGTCATTACTCAGAAATAGGGTTGAAGAGGGGCCTGTGGAGTTGAATTAATGAAGAATTCAGAACAAAACATAACATTTACATTTTATGTAGACAGCAAGGGAATGTTTTAAAATGCATAATTCCATTTAAAAAAGCTTAATATCACACCTTTGAAATCAAAGTTTGAGTTTTACCATTGAAACTGGATAAATGTAATCCATAATTCATACAACTATATTTAGTTTAATTTCAGATGTTAAAACATTTTTTTTTTTATAGTTTTAGAAAGTAAATTTATCTATCCATTTAAGTAGTAATTCTGTCTTCACCACTTTTCTCACTCACTCACTCACTCACTCACTCACTAAAGTTCTCATTCTGCAGAATAATCTGTCAGATAAATGTAGAAGAATAAAATGTGCGGTTCCCTCACTGTAATAGAATAAAGCACATTATCAGGATTTGTTCTAAAAAATAAAAAAAAAAAAACTCCTGAAATTTATATCATCTGTGGGTAGTGATGGTAGTGGGTGGGTGGGATCCAAGAGGTTCCAGTTTTCAGTTTCTTGCATGAAAAATAATATGATTTTGACAATAAAATGTGTGTATAAAAGAAAGAAAGCAAGAAAGAAAGAAAGAAAGAATTAAATATTAAACAAAACAAGCTCATCTGACATGCTGCTGATATTCCTGTACATTACATTCATGTAAAAAGACAAAAGTGTTTTACTTTCAAAGATGATAAAAAAAAACAACAATTCACAATCCTTACCAAATGCTTCCAAACATTAAAACTACACAATATTTTGAAGCGGTGGTAAAAGGCAACTGCAAAAATCTTTACTTGTGAAGAATTATCTTGATTTTTGTGTCAGGAGAGACAAGGATGATTTCACTGGAATCTCAGGAATGTTAAAAACACAACCCCCCTTTGTGCACATGCTCACAATGGAAAACCAAAATTGTTTGCATGTGTCAAATGGTCAGATAGTATTTATTGAGAAAATAGTAGAAAATTGTCATGGGTTTTTGTACATTTCCTGTATACATGATTCTTGCTGGTTCTTTGGCCTCTGTCTTTTCTGTAGATCTTCTCGTCTTTATAAAATGCTGGTGTGTGAACAGTGAACAATGTAAGCCTTGTTTTTATAATGTGGCTTCATGATAAAAGCTTTAAGGGTTTTTGTTTCAGACACACACATAAGTGCAGGTGCAGAGGCTGCTACATGACTCACAGGGGGCAACTCTTGACCTCTGACCTCCATCGTTTGCCCCCAAACCCCCCCCCCCCTCACACACACACACACACACACACACACACACACACACACACACACACACACACACACAGCTCTCCTTGCAGGTCTGATGAGGACTTTCACACACACACACACACACACACACACACACACACACACACTACACTGTGCCACAGAGATAGAGAAACCAACAGGTGCCATCAACTAAACATTAATCCTGTAAGGACTTGCTTCAGCCAGCAGAGGGCAGTAGCTGATTTCTTTGTGTTTGCATATACACAGTACACGTGTATTTGAAGGAATTCCACTGGCCTATTGGCAATGTGTGTGTTCCAGATTGAGCAGTTTGTGTATGTGTACATCTGTGAATATGTGTTTATGTTTATGTCTGTCTGCACCGTGTGTGTCCGAGTTTGTGTGCATATGTGTGTGTGTATTCCTGTGGCGAGGTGTGGTATTTAAGGGACAAAACATTGTTGAGCACATGTGGTGACTGTCTGCGTGAAAGGAAAGGAAAGGAAAGGAAAGGAAACTGATCAAAGAGGAAATATTTGCGAATTAGAATAAATTTTCCTTGAACATGATGGAAAAAAGAGGGGAGCTTCAAGGAAAGAAACTGACAGTGGAAAAAAAGTGTGGAACAAGATGGAAACTGATAAATACAACAAAAGAAACAGAATCCTCTAATCACTGCTCCATATGTGAAAAACTAAGAGGGAAAAAAGAAGAGTACAACAAAGTGGAAAAGTAAAATCCCAAAGCCTCAAAATGAGAAGCTAAGTAATAATGCAAAAACCAAAAAGAGAAGGATTATGGGGGGGGGGGGTAGTAACAGCATCCAAAACAAACCCACGAGAATTCCCCATTTTTAACCAACGAAAATCGACTTTATTTTGTCTCCACACCATTCAATAAATACGAAATACGAACCAGCTTCATATTCATAAACAACAACGATAGAAATTCATAAAATATTACTTAATTCAAAACATACAGGAGACAAAATGGGAACAAATGGAAAGCAGAGAAGCGATGAGATCAATGGGAGGCACAGTCTGAACGATGCCCACGGCAGAAGAATCATACTTTTTTGCAGGTTCATATATTTTCTCAGAACTAAAAGAAAGACTGGTAGGCTTTATAGGAACATTTTTCACAGATTTTTCTCACTCACACTTTTTTTTTTTTTTTTTTTTAAACAGTTTTTCAGCCCTGTCCTGCCTTGGTTTACTGTGTTGTACATCTGTATTGCTGATTAGTTGTATATTTTACAGTTTAAAACCACGGACACAGAACATTCACACAGATCCAAGCAATATTTTCCCACTTTTTCAAGTCAGAGCAGTGAGAGTAGCTATGGCTGCACTTCATAAAGAAGCCCTGTCAGTGAAATACAACTCATATCTATTGTCTTGTTGAGTTGGGGTAAAAAAAAAAAAAAAAAAAAAAAAAAAGAATAAAAAGAAATTCCAGCAGAGTAAAAGGTAAGAAGAAAAACAAGGCAGCAGGTTTGTAAGGTCTGGTTGGTCCTCTTCGTAGCTTCATCCATTAACTTTACAAGTCTTTGGAAATATGTGTCATTTGATCATCCCATTTCTCCGTCTTGGCTCTTCTCTGTCCGTTACAATCCTGGAGCTGATAGCGTGGTGGGTGTGAGGTGAGGAGGAGGGGGAAGGAGGAGGAAGGAGGTGGGTGGGACTGAAGACCCAGTGTGCGGCTCTGGGTTTGGATCCATCTGGGATCTTGGTTGGGGGAGGTTAAATGGGTAAAAATGAGTCTTTTTTGGTGAGCAAGGCATCCAACAGATCAGTGCCTCCAGCTTCGTCTTTTGTCTGGAATCTTCATCATGAGAGCGTCTTCCTCTGTGGAATCTGTGGGAAGAAGAAAACATCAGTTAGGATCTGATTAGAATGGACTCAGCAGAATATTTTTTCTAGACATGTTTAGACTTTTATTTTTGAAGAATCCCACTTTTGTACATGTAAACATTATATCCCAGCTATGTGCAGAACGCATCATTGATTTAGTTTAGTTTTCATCTGATAAAATGCACAAAACTGTTGAACTTGAATTAACGTACATTCTACACTAATATGTCTATATTGTCTGCATTAGCTTCAGTACATTCATTCTGCTTCATTGTCTATTTACAGGGGTTGGACAAAATAATGGAAACACCTTAAAAAATCAACAAAATATAATTTAATATGTGTAGGTCCGCCTTTTGCGGCAATTACAGCCTCAATTCTCCGAGGTATTGATTCATACAACTTGTGAATTGTTTCTAAAGGAATTTTAAGCCATTCTTCAGTTAGAATACCCTCCAACTCTTTTAGAGACGATGGCGGTGGAAATCGACGTCTTACTTGAATCTCTAAAACTGACCATAAATGCTCAATAATGTTGAGGTCTGGGGACTGTGCCGGCCATACGAGATGCTCAACTTCATTAGAATGTTCCTCATGCCATTCTTTAACAATTCTAGCTGTATGGATTGGGGCATTATCATCTTGAGGTGAAGGTGTTTCCATTATTTTGTCCAACCCCTGTATTTGAGGATCATTTTCTTAATCAATGAATTGTTTGACTTTTGTTTGGTCCAAGAGCCAAATATATTGAGTTTATTTTCCCAGAGGAGTAAAGAAACCAAAAAATATTCACATTTAAGAAGTCAGACTTGACACTTTGAATTTGAGGATTTGCACTTATTGGTTAGAAATCACTCAAACCGATCAGTTGTCAATTAATTTAATAGTGGACAACTACTCAGTAAATAGTATCAGCTCTAATTCTGAATACACATGTTTTCAGTAAATCATTAAATTTAAAAATGGTTTTATTGCACTGAACAACATTTATCTGCAAAAAGCGCCATCTCTTTGTTTCTGAGAATTCATGAAAATTTGAAGGTGTGTCAGCTTTGTCTGTCAACAGCCCACTGAAATAATCAATCATTAATAATTGAATGATCAGATCAGATTAAAAAAAGAGTATGCTGTACTAGCGATGTGCTTAAAATGAATAAATAATCACAAATAAATAATCACATGAGGACAGAATAGGAGATCCACTGCATTAGAGTGGCTTTTTGTCGTGCTTGTGTGTTCATTTCTCACCGAGACACTCAGGACAGCAGGAACCCTCTCTACGGGTGATGTTTGTACAGGTCAAAATTGGACATTGTTTCCTCTGGCACTTTGTTACACCATGCTGTGGAGAGAACAGAAGATAAAAACATGAAGGATTACTGGTGAAAACAGATATGGTAATAATTCAAGCGGTGAGGACAACAGCCCTCCGATGTTAGCATTCACTACAGTTCCATCAGAAAAACAACATTTACTCATACTCACATCACACCAGCAGTTGATGCACTTCATCTCCCCGACCACAGGTACCCATGGGTGCCAGTTGTCACTGTTCTGGTAATAGTTCTTCCCAAATTTGCAGTGTCTCGGGCCGTCAGCTTGCATCATGTCGCTGTGCTCCAGACCTGCCGGGCCCTTCTCCTCCTCTGGACACTCCTTACAGCAGTCAGAGGGGCTTCGCCTCACTGGGTGACTGCAGGTCAGCACCGGACACGTAACCTTCTCACAGTGGACCTCTCCTGTTGAACCCTGAGGACACAGAAAATATCGTTTGATATTCAGCCAACTTAGCAGAGTTTGTTCCACACAAAATACGTTACCCTGTAACCCTGAGGAGTTTCAGTGTATTTTGGCAGTTTTTTTGCCTTTATGTTTCTCTTTCAAAAAAACTGTTTACCTTGCCTTGTTTGGTATCATTTTTTTTCAACAGAACCTCATCTGTGTGACTTTACAGTTATGTTTTTTATTTAACATTCTGTATTTACACATTGAACCTAAACTCACACAAAAACATGAAATCCTAGTAGGAAAAAGTTAGATTCTTTACTGTTTTACCAAAAACATGTTGAACGAACCCCTGTTTTGTAACTTAGAATGAACATATAACTTGAAAAAACATTACAAATTAGCAAATAACAAAGTTACATGTAATTATTTACATGAAAAAGCAGGCAATGCCTCAAGCGTTTAATAAAACTATGCACAGCTGTTCACAAAATAGTCTGATGTCATAATATGATGCCACAAACATGTTCAATGAACCATTTTTACTACTTACAAAACTGTATACAGCTGTTTCTAAAAAAAAACAATTAGGTGTCACAAGATGCCACACATCTGATTGGTTGATCTAGGTCACTTTTCTACCAATAGGAAATGCGGACATGTAATGAGGACACATTTTTGTTTATTTGCAAACACTTTCTGCCCGTTTTCTTCCATTTATACCATTTCTTCCTGCACCAAATGCACATCAAACATGATGACAATATTGCTGAAAATTATGTTGTTATTGTGCATCAATAGTCTGATTTTACTTGGCCTGTTAACAGAATTGACTTCACAGTTTTACTTTAACATCTTCACTTTTCACACAAGTTGAAATGAAGACTCAGGGAGGCTCTGTCTTGCTGCTACATCATCTTGAATCATTTATATGATTTGGACGTGAGGGCATGTCCAGGGACTCTGAAGGGTTAAGGCTTTGTGGCAAGTAAACACAGCTACATGTGAGTGGGTTCATGTGCTCACCCTGCAAGTGCAGACAGCACACTTAATGTAACCAAAGGGAGGCACAAAGGGATGCCATGTGGTTCCTGGAGCGTGCATCTTCTGGTCTCCTTCAAAGTAACAGCCTGAGAGAGAAAGAGGAAAGTGATTAAGTGATGACAGAAAGCAGGAATATGCTGGAATTATGCAAAGAGAAAGACGCACAGTTTGGACGGAGAAGAGTGAAATCAAAGAAGAATGAAGCTTTGAGAGACATATGAGGTGGTAGGTACCTTCAGGAGGTTCACCCACTCTCTCTGGAGCTTTCATGTCCTTGGGCTCCTTCCTCTCTGAACAGCAAAAAGGAAATGGAACCATAAAATATTATTAGCTATATAACTTTATGACATGACTTTAGGAATTCAACCAAACAGACCAAAATGAGGGATGAACAGTAACATGACTGTAATAGAAGATGATTTCCATTATTACACACAACCATGGACTGTCAAAATCTCACCATCACAGACTGGGCAGCACTTGCCCTCAGGTTGGATGGTTCGGGTGCACGTCAACACTGGGCAGATGACTGGATCACAGATAACAGTTCGCTTCTATGGAGATGAAAAACAAGAGCAGAAAAAAGTGGATTTAACAACAATGTCCTTTCCTTTGTTTTCCACAGAATACAAGCTTTTCTTTAAATGCTTCAACAAAATGTACATACTGGTTGATTAAACCCTACAAGAGCTCCTTTAACAGACACTTTTAATGCTTTCTTTTCTGTTGTTTACCTGACAGCTGCAGGAGAAACACTTGTCATAGTTGGGTGTCCACTGAGAGCCGTGAGCATGGTGCTGGTTTTCAAAGAAGCAGGTATGGGGGTCTTTCTTTAGTTCCTCTGGGTCCTTCGCCACAGTGTCATCAACGTCAGCCTCCTCCACCTCCCCTCTGGTCCCAAACTCACAATTGTTCGGAACGTGGACCTGCACAGAGGCAAAGAAATGCATGAACAGAGGGAGAGCTTAGTGATTTGTTGGCCACCCCTGACATGAGGCTGGTGTCAAGCTGCCTTGTTAATTGTTCCTAAATGGAGTATTTGTGTGTTTCCAAGCAGATGGCTGTTTATGTGTTGGACCTGTTCGCTATTAAAGCAGCTGGAGCCTGCTGCTGCTGTGTGTGTGTGTGTGTGTGTGTGTGTGTGTATATGTGTGTGTGTGTGTATGTGTGTGTGTGTGTGTGTGTGTGTATGTATGTGTGTGTGTGTGTGTGTGTGTGTGTATGTATGTATGTGTGTGTGTGTGTGTGTGTGTGTGTGTGTGTGTGTGTGTGTGCCATCACTCTCTCTAAACCTTGCAGCCCAGAAATACCCATCAACCACTACACCTGCAAAACTGCAAATAGCATTCTGGGTGCGCTTCTGAAGCTCAATAAAACTTTTACTTTTTAACAAAGTGTCTTCAAGCAGACAGCACCTGCCAGTGACAGTGTGTTTGTGTGGGTGGAGTAAGCGATCACACAGACACAGAAACACTCAGACAGTCCGAAAAGGCTGTCAGGTCTCCATTACTCTCCATCCTCTTCTGTTTTGTTCTGCTATGCCTTTCTTCTTGTTTTAAGTATCATGGCGTGACATTGTTTTGGAAGGTTTTGCCTCGAGGAAAAAGGCACATGAATTTGATTTTGTGTAAATGGAAGTTTGTGCTTCAACAATGACATGTTCAGCACTGTGCCAGCCCTGAAGCCTAGTCTAATGCATCAAGTACAACAATTTGTTTGACTTTTTAACTCGTTTCAATGAAATTTTGTTTGACTACAGAAGCATTTGTGATGCATTTACTTTTAGTTTGACCTTGTTGTCCTGCTGTACTACTTTTTATTGCACAGCGGTTATAAAATGTTTGTCTTGTAAAACAGTCGTGTTTGACTATAACAGTTGTATGGATCTTATGCTGCAGGTGTACTATAGCATTAAAATGGTTAAGTCATGGTTGCCAAAGTATATACAAGGGCTGTTCAATAAGTTCATGGCCTCACCCAGAACAGAACAACACAGACTGATAATTTATATTTTATTTTTCAACATAATCTCTATTTACAGCAATGCACTTGGTCCATCGATGTTCAAGCATCACTATCCCATCACGAAAAAATGTAACATCCTGTATTATAACAACCAGTATTTCTGGGTGAGGCCATGAACTTATTGAACAGCCCTCGTACATATGGATATCAGACTTCATTCCCTGTTTGTGTATTAACTGTAGGTTTTTCTTTCACAATTAGTATCTGTTGAAATACAGTACAAAGCATGCAACCCATAAAACCTTTCATGTGGAATCACCAGCGCATGTAAAATTGTGGTTGTGTGGTTTTTCTTACCCGTCCTCTTATTTCTCCTCTGGGATTCAGCTTGGTGCTGACCTGGATGAAAGCTGTGCCCTGGTCCAGGTGCTGTAGTAATTCAACACTGATGTCTTTTAACACTCCTTGAGCCTAAAGGAACAGAATCAAGTGGAGGACATGAGAATAAGTGTGCATTCTGTTTGCATTTATAAGTATGTGCAAGTAAACAGATGTACCTGTGACCCGTAGAAACCCGTCAGAAGCCTCTTACGAGTGGGGCTGCTGTCATCTATCTCCCCAATCTCAGCCAGTCCATGGAGGTGAGCGTTCACAGTGAGGTCGTCGGATTTACTCAGGCCTGCAATAACTATTTCATAATGAAGGTGACACTGTCGGTCCACGGACACCCAGGCATGGCCAGAAGCACCAGTCCTCACTGGTGGGGACACGAAGTAGCCCGCCAGAGGAGTGGGCAACTCTGTAACAGAAAAAAAGAGTTCAATATTTCACTTAATAAATATTTCATCCTGGAATATATAGGTAAAGGCTGCATTTTCAGTGTATCTGAATAATTCATCATCTTGGACGAATAAAAGTAATTCTGTGAGGCAATTAAAATGCTTTCTACATTTACCATAAGTCATGTTTTACGTGTTGCATTTTGTTTTGATAATAAGTGCTAATAAGAATCTGAGAAACAGAGGATAAAGAACAAAGCACATGAATCCAAAAAGAGCAGAACAGTTAGTGACATAAAATGTAGATTAATTAAAGTTAAAAATGAATGAGTTTAAGTGCAAATTATTCCAGGTTGCAGTTGATGATGATGAGTTAACACATTTATAAATTCATTAATTTAATGTTCATGTTTTCCCTTCCAGCTCTGGTCTTTTCTGATGTGTACCATGTCTGGGAGCCTCCAGGCCACTGTACAGCACAGCCTTAATCTGGCCCCTCAGTTCCCCGTCCTGGCTGTGAGCAGTGGCCACGTTGATGAACAGTTCGTTCTGCAGCAGCATGTGAATGTGCCGTGCCTCCAGACGACTCCAGCTGCCCACGGCTTGGCCCGTGGCCCCGCTGTACTCCGGGGTCAGGTCATACAGCACAGAGCGCTTGTTACGACGCCGTGGCTTCTGCTCAATAGTGAGGCCGACGACATCACTGGTTAAACCCGCAACCTGGACCTGGAGGTCGGAAATGAGGGGGAAAAGGTCCATTAACAATGAAGGAAAAAGTGGAATGTTTCTCGGCTGTTCGACTTCTGTTAATCCAGCAGTGTAAGTTCAGTTAATCAACCATATGGAACAAGTTTAGTGAAAACAAAATAATACAAGTCATATGAGAGTAAAAAAAACAAAACATTTTCACTTTATTTCTTTCATCCAACTCCTGTGTCAAGTTTACTTTTTCTGATTAACAACAAAAACACATTCAATGACACATATTTGAAGGACAGAGTGAATGTGTTTTTGGAAATATTATGATGTTTTGTTCAGTTTTACTTTTTTAATTTTGCTCCTGACAAATATCCCATGACATACAAAAAAACTCACAAGAATATAAAACTAACTAAAGAGTAAAGGTAAAGTGAAAGTCACTTAGACGTCTTAAAAATAAAATGATCATTTTTTAAAAGTTTAAACTAAAACCAAACCAACAAACTACAAACCACTTCAAAGTAAACTGAAAATGAAAACAAAAAGTCAAATGTGAATAGAAATAAAAGCTGATGAAAAATGCAATCAATAACCTGGATACATATAAAAACTAAATAATAAAAAATAAATCACATCTGTAATGCACATACAATACTAAAAGTACATTATGATAAATGTTGACAACATTAATCCAATGCATACCTGGTATTCCAGAGTGCCATTGTCATGCAGGTTAAAGACAGCAGAGCCAACGCCTCCCGTCTTCCCTGGTGTCAATGCATCACCGCTGGACATAACACTCTGTATGGCTAAGCCAAACAAAAACACATTAATATTAAAACAATATCCACTAAAGAGCACTTTCCTGCTCACGTTACTTATCTAAAACCATCACTTTTCCCTTCGGAGTTTCCCTCCCTTAAACTGTAGTAGAGTCTGACAGCATGCGAGATGAGGCAATGATTTCTGTCATGTTAAAATTTGTCGGTTGCTTGAAGAAAAACGAGAGGAATGGGGACACGTTACATTCCCTCATGTTCTGCAAACACACACATGGAAGCCACATACACATAATGTCATCCCTTCACCATGTAAAGAGTCATTGAAGGGACAGATTCAATTAAGCCACTAATGAGGAGGCGGGTCTGCTCATGTAATTGTGTGTGAGACCTTGAGCCAAAAACATACATGTTCTTGCACTGTCTGGCATGAACACACACACACACACACAAACACACAACCCACCCAAGGTTAAGCCTTAGGATGAGGTAACCCCTGCTGAATTTACCGGGCTTAAAAAGATTGAGCTGAGGAACCGAGAGGACTGGAGGGAATGAGTAACAGAGACGAAAGGGAAAAGTGCAGAGAAAAATTTCTGAAAAATGACATGAGGAATGAAGCCAAAGATATACAAAGAGGACAGCAGACGACGATAGGACACAGGACACATATAAGGCGAGGGTGAGAGGAGGACGGGGGGGGGGGGGGGGGGGGGGGGGGGTTGGATTCTTCACACATAACGTCAAGCTGTTAATCACAGAACTGGAACACCGGCACAGAGTCAGGTCCAGCAGACGGTAACCTTGGCAACGTTGGTGTGAGAGTGTAAAGCTTGGAGGAAAGAAAACATCATTATGCATATTTGTGTCTGTTTGTAAGCGTGTCCCTGTAGGTGTATGCATGTGTCTAACAGCACTGGACACTTTGATGGGCCGTGTTCATGTACAAATATGTGTCCCATGAAAAGACCATGTGTGTGTTTTAATGGTTTGAGACAACTGGGCTGTCCACAACATTCCTGAAACCTCTGTCTCTTTCTCACACACAAACACTCACACACATGCATAGACATACACAGTCTTGGTGGGCCACCAACTCAAACAGAAGGTCTATAAACATGGTTTTCCCCCAGTGATAAGACTTGAAAGAATGGATGGAGACAAAAACAGAACAACAGAGGAGGATGACAAAAACAGCCACAGATGAACTACAGCAAATGAACTGCAACACAAAAACACATTCTTTGCAAACCTCAGTGTATGTCGGCTCTGCACTGTTGAATCTGGTTGAATATACGGGGACACTTACTGTCGCAGGATTTTCTGCCAGTGATGAACCCAGAGATTTGTTGGGGATCCTGACCCTCGGTTGCCACAGCAATTGCCAGCTGACCGCGAGATAACCAGAACAGTTCGCGGCTGTTCAGATCTGTCAGTACCTCGGCAAAATCTGGATCCTGTGAACAGATTGAAAGAGTTAGTTGGAAGTTAAGATGCTTTATGTGGGTCTAATAGAAATGTTCTTCCATTGTAAACAAACAGCCTTTCAATACTAGAAATGAAAATGTCACATTGTGCCAGTAAGATCCTGGTTGACGTGATGTTTTTATAACAACTGACATGTTACCGGAGAAACCAAACCCCGATTTATTTAGAAGAAAGGGAGACTGCTAATTTGTTTCCAGCTAGGATGAACTTTTCCCTTGTATTTATACTAAACAAAGATGCAGCTCTGTGTGTTGAAGAGGGTGCACAACTGCAAAACTCACTTAGATTGAGATTAAATCACAAAGTAATCACAACATGAGTAATCATTAATGACAAAAGCAGTCATGGGGAAAAAGCATGAATTTACATCAACCCACTGAAAAGTGCATAATCACATCCTGAGCAAAAAATATGGCTTGCGTTGCACTAACATGCTGCATACTGCGTGAAGTTTAATTTCAAGCAGACAGGTGGGACCTCAGTAAGGGGGGTGGGGGGGTGAGGATGTTGAGAAATGTGGGATTAATAGGACAGATGTACGGGCGTGTTGAAGAAATGTTACTTTTATGACCTCAGGGCCTCAGTTCAATATAAATATACATGTACCATAAATCCACAGCCAGCAAGAAGCCAAAACAGACTGGGAACTGAGAAAAGGCTTGACGGGGAGAAGGTGAATTACAATTGGGAAAATTGATGGACATAATATTGAGAGGGCTGTCAGGATTATGAGTCTTACCCAGAATTCATAAGTTTAAAAAGCAAATAACACCTGCTTATGTGCATTTAGAGAATTGAGGAATAAGACAACTCTTATCTACAGCTTGAAATTGTGTTGAGCATTTTGTTTAGCTGTTACTCGGCGAGACCTAAAATGACTAAGCGGTGACGGTTTAGGTTTCTTGCTCAGAGACATTTTTAGGGCTCGTGTGGCATTTGCTGAGCTTGAACATTTCGCATATTTTTTTTCATGGACAGTCTCTGTTACTGCTAGACTCGAAAGAGGCGCATCGGCCCTTCACGCAATTCCTGGCAGAATTAAAAACAGATCCTCCTTTCATCACTCCTCCTCCCTCTTTCCTCCTCCATCCATCTCAGCCCACAGACCACTAACCACTGACATGTGTGAGGAGTGTGTATCCAGTCCATCCTCTCTACCTCCCTCCTTACTTCCCTCTTTCCTGCGTCTCTCATCCTGCGTTCACATCTGTCTCCTGAAAACTCTCTCTCCTCTTGCACTTTCTCTCCTCGCTTGTTTTCCTCCTTTTCTTCCTCTTCTCATACATTTTTCCCGTCATGTCTCAGAGTAGAAGCTGTGATCCGTGCGGCGGCAACAACAGTGTAAGGATGTGGTGATCAAACCACATCCGTCTCCAAAAAAAAGTGGAGGGGGACCAGGAGTGTAAGTGTGTTGCTGTGTCATATGTTCCTAACCGAGACTAATAACACTACTCCTCCTCCAGACATCCAGATAACACTTTTACATTTCCCACTTATTTTCATGCTGCATATTTGTTTTCCAATTTTATTATTCTCAAGTGCACACATCCTGGTCTAAGCGTTCATATGCATCCAAAAAATATAGCACCGGGGGCCAAAAATATATAACAATCTGCACCTTGTAGGGATCCACATAGATCATTTTATGTTAAAACATATTTTCGTTGCAAAGTTTCGATCCAACAGATGTTCAAGCTTTTGCAATTTCATTAGTCTGCTGCTTAAAATAAGAAATGTGGGCACCCAAATAGCAGGCAGAGACATATTCAGTAATAAATGAGAGGAGATTTAATAAGAGAAAACTGCAGCACATTGAGCATGCTTCTCCCCAGCCTAAATATGTCCACATAGATCAAACCATGGGTTTTAGTGTGTGTTACTCACGTGGGAGGTGATATTGGCCCGGACCTCTCTCAGGGTGTGTTGTCGGTACAGGAGCTGGACCCTGATGGGCACCACGAGGGGCTCTGTGGAATGAAAAGACAGTTTTCAACCCTAGTTTCCTCATTTTGTTAAAAAACAACTAACACATTTACTGGGTTTTCATATTTAACGAGACAATTACATGTAAGACAAAATAAAAATAAAAGAATGAGGTGTACAATTATATGTAGCTGTTACACTGAGTCATATCACATTATTTTTATACAATATTACCACATTCCCATTGTCAGGAACAGTGTGTAAGTGTTCATCATCTCTGAGTACTGGTTCTCACTCTCACCTCTTCCTCGGTGTCTGATGAGACCCTGCAGGATGAGGATGAAGTGCAGGTTGTTCTCTGTGTCGCTCAGTGTCAACATGGCAATGCCTCCCATGCCTGAATTCTCCTCCTCCGATGTCAGGGTGGAACTAAATGTCTCTGTGTTACAAAAGACACGTCACATTACTACACTGAGAGTCTGCATTCTCTTACAGGACATCTACACAAATACTTCTCTGTAAACATAGTGCACACATATGGCTACATTAATCCCTGCAAAGCTTTTTAAGATTAGATGACTACATATACAGTTCCACTGCTTTGTAAATATTGAGTCAATTGTGTACTAAAGCCAAAGACCGAAAGACACATGTCAGGAAAAGAGAATTGCTAGAAACAATGCATTATACACATATGATAGAATATCTGACAAACATGCACCAGCAAACAGCGCCCTGTGTTTGATGATCTTCCCCTCCACTTCATCTCGTCTGCTGGTCGATGTAGACAAACTGATGCGCATCTGCTCCGACTGCAGCTGACGCAGAAGAGGCTTAGCCACGTTCTTCCACACTCCACAGATCTGCACACACAAACACACACAGACAGGCAGGTAAGGCTGCAGTAAGGTCACACTGATGACGATTGTGAACACAGACAAGCTTGGATTTCTTAACATTTTTCTATTTATTTGTTTCACATACAAAGCCTTACCTGTAAGGACAGAGACAAACAGATGCAGACAACACATGCACATCTGCTAAATACATAAAACCATGTGACTGTACTCAGGCCCAGGCCACTAACCCTCAACATACAACCACAATTTCTCTCTGAGAGCAGAGGGAAGAAATGTGGCAGTGTGCCGGCATCCCATAACTCAGAGTTCAGGGGTAATCTCCATTTTAATTAGAGATACTTTCTGTCCCCCTGCTAAGCGGTGATGTAACATGCGAAACATTCTCTCTTTTGAAAGGTTTTTACTCAGGCAGTCTCTCTCAGCCCTCCTATTTCCTTTTTTGTGCTGGAGTGTTTTCTCTAAGGTCCTCTGGTGGTTGACACTGACATTTATCTAAAAATAATAATGGGCCAATTTCTGGGTCCAGTATTTAGGGGGCTCCTGACTCACTGAACAGAGTATTCAGCCTCATATGGAATGAGGAGGTGCGTGGGATTTGGCAGGAAATGATGTGCAGCAATATAACTACACATGCATGAATGGATACTACTGTTATACTGCAATGTGCATTTAACAATTTATGATTTATTAAAACTTCCTCTTCTTTGCCTTTTGAGTAAGTGAGTGAGTGAGTGATTGTTGATATTTACAGTAATCAGACTGAGTTGAAGTTGTTTAGATAATATTTGGAAAGAGCCAGCAAAGCAGAAAAGCAGTGTCACTGTGTATTAGTGTGTGTTCATGTGTCAGCACTGATGTTTATTATTACAGAGTGACTTATGGAAGAAGAAGTCAAAGTCACAGCATAGAGTCATGGAGTGTGAGCATTCATCATGCCGGTAGTTAGTTTCTCTCTCTCTCTTGCAGGAAACACAAAGACAAAGGCATGCATACACAACATAACGGACGTAAGAGGAGATTTTCTGTTTTCTATTCATGTCAAGTCGTACCATGTCAGACTGTCCTCTGGGGACACGGTACTCAAAAACAGTGGTCCCATCTGAATCCAAGAACGCTAATTTGCTGGGACGGCCCATCCTGCAAAGTAATGAGCAGACAGGCACAAAGATTTAATTTCTAAAGACATGATTCAGAGCATTTTCATAAACACGATTTTCTCCAGCTTGATAGTTACATTTCTCAAAGCTTTTGGTCTGGAAGCTCTTTCCAGTGTTTTGGGGATAATTAGGGAAAGAGTCTGGAACTTGAAATGAGCAGTGAATCTACTGTGGTCGATCAGAAAAAGAAGAGATCGCCAAGTTACATAAAAAGCATAAAGCTCTGACCGGGTGTGTGTTTTACCTCTGGTATGTGATGGAGAAGGCAAGGCTGGTTCTGGTCAGGGAGAATCGAGCTCTGGCAACACCACTGGAGCTGGGCAGCCATGAGTCTCTCACTCCTGTCAATACCGCTACAAACTCTGGAGGAAAGAGTATGAAGAGGGAGATGAAGGGCTGCTTATTATCATTATTACATTCATACTGTGTGTGAGTGTGGGCTTTAAAGCATGTCTAAATCATATCTCCAGTGGTTTTTATACTAGTTCTATTAGGGCTCTACTAAGTCTTGATGTGAGTAGTGTGTTGGTGGTCTGTCAGTGTGTCTGTGGATGAACCCACTCACCGGTTCTGCTCTCCCCGGGGCCCATATCCTCAGAGTTCAGGTAGGATCTGTCATTGTAAGATTTGTGGAGGTCATCTTCTCTCTCCTTGGTCTTATCTAAATACTCAAAGGTGTCCAGCAATGATTCTTTCTGTTTCCTGTCATCCTCACCTACAAGAGATGAAGATGATGACTATGTTAGACCTGTCAGTTGGTTTGCAATGAAAAGTACTTGTAAATATTATAATTAGTGGAAAGAATTAATCAGTAAAAGTTAAAATGGTTTGTTACAAATTCTGCATTCAAAACCTTATTTAGGTAAATATATTGTTAGCCTCATAACATACTTGCCTAAGTCACATTTTTGGTCAAATTGTGATATGTGCATAAAATGCAGCAGCAGTGTTGGCAGAGTAAAGTTACACAGATATCACAATTTGGCCACAAAAATAAGACAGGCAATTGTGCTACGAGGCTAATGATATGTACTGTTAAAGTTAAAAACAGCAGCTCTGCAGAAGTAATAGGTGGGGTGAAAATATAATATTTGCCTCTCAAGGAAAGTAAAATTACTTCAAATTTGTACTTAAGTGTAGCACTAAAAAAAAGCATCCAGTTACATTCGACCCCTGATTCTGGTTATGGTGAGCAGTTTGTCTTTCTAAATGTATTTTGGCCTTTGAATAATGACCTGAATCAATTTTAATGTGACCAGATTTTCTTCAGCCATAAATGTTTTATTGTTATGTTTTTTTTCTGATAGGAACACTGTAAGCTCTCCAGATTTTGAAGAGTGTTTTAGTGCCTGCCTTAAAAACAGTATTTGGCAAGAAAAACAAGTGAACCAGAACTTTTCTAAACACATTTCGCTGCAGTGTTCTCCAAAGTCTGGTGTGCAGATGAGACTAAGGCATCAGCCGTCCTTTTTCCCTTGTTTGCAGTATGGACAAAGCGTGTGAAGATGTGTGGACATAAGCAGTCAGAGGGAACTGAGGTTGGATACAAAATAAGACCAGAAAGTGCAGAAGGACACCAGTTACAACCCAGTGCTGAAGGCTAAAAGTAAAGTGTGACGCTGCTAATTTCTTGCTTTTTCTCTCAGGCAGGGGTAAATAACCAGGGTAGTTTCTCACAAAAAAAGCTTAAGGAGAATTGGGAGCGACACTGGCGTGCAATCCCAACAATGACCTGCTGTTCTACACAAATTACTGTGTGTCCTGATGTAATGTGTAGGCCTCACTGCCTTGTATGTGCACCCATACACACACAAATGCACAAATGTTTACAGTGATGACTGCATTAAACCAAGTACAGATACATTGTCATGATCCTGAAAATGAAAAACCACAAGATGGATATTAGTCACCCCAAATTTTTGCTTCTCCACAGCTGTTTTCAGAAGAAATTAACTAGATTGTCTGCTATTTTCTCAGCGCCTGAAGCACACACCACCCACAAACCTAAAATCTCATCATTTCTCTCTCAATCCCTCCCTAGCTCCCCTGCTCCACTGGGCACGCTCGAGGGCTTCTGGGTAGTGTCATTCTCACTTCTCCCCACTTAGCAATACTGTAACCTCAGGTGCACCAGTCATCACACACATATAAACACACAAACACATACACACACTCACAATTTTCCATCACTTACACAAACATACCAGCTGCTTCGGTGCCAAAGCTAAGACAAACACACTCAACCTTTTCCTTAAAACTTGACCACAACACATACACATACAGTCCTATGCCTGTCCAGTTCTTGACACATACACAGCACAGTGTTGTCTCAGTGATGGAGGCTTTACCTTTACTTTCCATTCCATTACCAGACATACAGGGTAGAAAAACAGTCAATCTGCTGAATAACAGCACTGCATGAAGACCCACCCTGTATGTGTGAGCGTGTGCAGGGGAGCTCTAATTCTCTAATAAGCTGGAATTGTTTGTGCAGCAGTGTGTAATGTGGCAATGTGTGAATGAAGTTAAAGACATGGGTGGTAAGTCATGGCTAGTTGGAGAAAATGGCAATTTGATCCAGATGAATGGAAAATCAATTGATCTGTTCATTGTATTCAACAAGCAGTAACCAGCTGACTGAGAAAAGGAGCAGAAAGAAAGAAAGAAAGAAGAAGAAAGAAAGAAGAGGAAGAAAGAAAGAAAGAAAAGAAAGAAAGAGAGAAAGAAAGAAAGAAAGAAAGAAGAAAGAAAGAAAGAAAGAAAGAAAGAAAGAAAGAAAGAAAGAAGAAAGAAAGAAAGAAAGAAAGAAAGAAAGAAAGAAAGAAAGAAAGAAGATATGCTCTAGGTATTTTTACTATTTCTTATAAAGTTTTTTACAGCAAGTTAAGCTGTGTGTGTTTTTTTTCTCATTCTCAGAAGAAAAGTGCAGCAAAAATCATATCATACTCAAAACGAAACAGCCTCTGATCTTTACAGCCTCAGAGCTGCAGGTAGTTAAGCGTAGGTCAGTGGATTATTACCTTTAGGGCAGGTTTTACAGCAATGTCCCGGCAGCAGGATGGGCTCATCACACTCTGGTTCCGGACAGTCCTGTTTGATGTTCTTACAGTTTACTTTCCCAAACACCTTGCCTCTGCGACCCTTTTGCTGCAGAATGAAAACGAAGAAACACACTTAAGGATTTTTCTGTTTTACCCTTTAGGTGTTTGCAAAGTGACTTGTTAATGATGAAAAGGTGAGTGTAAAGGGCAAGAGGAAACTTACAGGTTCACAGTGACACTGGACGCAGTGCATGATGCCAAAGGGTTCCCCCAGATCTGGGTGCCATGTGTCCTCCAGAGAATAGAATTGACCTCCGAATGAGCATCCTGTAAGACAAACACAGCTGATTATACATGTCGTTGAAGGGTAAACACAGGTTGATTATTCATCTCTGCCTCATTCCAAACCAGACGCAGACTCGATTAGAAACTTGGTGAGATGATATGAGTATACATGATGTCTGCACTTTTTAATTATGCTAGAAGTAATTAAGGAGCACAAAGATGACTTTTATTTTGAGGGTTTCACAGATTTCAAAGATATGTGCTTGGAAAAAGTGCAATGCTGTAGTTTTGCTACAGGATGATAAATGATTGAAATATTGCACCCATTTTAATTTTTAACAACAAATAAATCTTGCATAGCTCACTTCCCAGGTATTTTGGAGGCGACTGAATATCCCTGGATGCCTCATGAGTTGCGGGACTCAAGCTTATATCCTGTCTCATCTAAATGATCCATGAACAGGCATGGGACACAGAGGAATATTTTCCACTGAAAAATTATTACAAATCACAACATGCTGAGCACTGTTTAACAAAGGATTCTTTGGAAGTAATTCAGTACACTTAGTGGTGTTGTATGAATCATCTTTGAGTGAAAGTGACAGCAGAAAATGTTGTCTTATTTAAAAAGAGTTTATGTCCATATAAAAATGATTAAAACACTGTAAAATGTGTACAGAAGTCAGTAAAGTCAGCATGCTGGATATGAAATGCAACAGTTAGTAAAATGCTTACACACTGTGCCTTAATTTGAGGGTATTTTACATCCACATCAGAGGAACCCTGTAGAAACTGTAAACCTTCTAAGACAATACCCAAACACTGTGACTTCTACATTGTAAACCCAACTCTAAAGCTGAGATTTGGCAATTATAGTCATTGTTTTTCCCAGATGAAATCCAAAGTACTTGAGTGGAGCAAAAAAAAAAAAAAAATCATGGAAAACATGTCACTACAGGGCCATCCCTATAACTGATGGGACAGGAGATAGTGTTATTATTATTACAATATAAACATAACTGAACACCACGCTGGGATATTACAGTGATATTCGGTGTGGATAGGTGCTTTGCAAGCTGCGGTCTGCGCTTATGTCCAAGTCGCGCACATACGCACCAAACGTGACGTTACTTCTTTGTGACGGCTCGCTTCGCTCACTGCTACCAACCTGGTTCACATTATTCTTTCATTAAAGTGACTGCAACTTTAAACAGTCCAGTCCGGTTAAGGGGAGCCAAACTGTGAGCCGCTCGCTTTGCCTGCCACTTCTGTCTCTGGTGAAATAAATCATCCCGGAGCAGCCAATGCTTGTAATGGAAAGTCGATTGATTACAGTTTCCAACGGTGAATTACACGTTAAAGACTTGTGGAGTTCCCAGAGTTCTGAACTGCAGAGTAGTTACCTTATAAAAAACCGCAAGGAGCTTTGTACGTAGGGGCTTTCACACATGAATCAAATGGCATTCACTGCGGTTATGACTCAGATGTTTGCCCCTAGTTTACACGAGGTAATCATAGGGGAACATTTCAAGGAGACATGGAAACTGACAAAGATGTCTGCATGCCAAAAAGGTAAAAGACGATTATATCTAGCACGCCGTTTTGACTCAACTTTATATCTGCACTGACCACTCGACCACTCTACTAATTACCTCAGATTTCCAATTACCATGAACGCACCTGATGACGCACGAAACTTCATTAGAAAATTGTGACGTTTAGAAGAATATTTTTCAGCAAAACATAGATGCAACACGTCAATTATTGCTTATAAAGTGTTTGATAATAATAACGGCATGTTTGCTGCAATTCAGCATATTTGTGACAAAAAAATTTGACATTTTTAACTTTATTCTTGACGCGTTGCTGCCCTTGGGTGCTTTAATCATTTACTGATCTATAAATGTTTAATAACTTTTGTAAAACTAATGTTATCAATGCAATGAAGTAATTCCGGTAAAATGCAGTGTCTCAGCTTTTCAGTGGCATCAGCTATGATCCATTTGGACGTCCAGAGGCTCCATAGTGAACATGGAATCATCATCAGCTTCTGAAACACTGATTTACCATTAAAACCCAAATGGCATTGGTTGTAGACTGTTGCTATGCCTTCAGTTAATAATATAAGTCACGATTTCTTCAGTTTTCTCTGTTTTGGTGTAATAACCTTAGAACTGAGTCAAAATCTACAGGATCAGTGAATTAAATATAGGAAAATATTTGGTTTTCATAGAAAAAATGCAAAATGCAGAGGACATTATGATGATAAATAAATAAATAAATAAGATTGATTTGGAAGTCACCACAAAACAAGTTGTGGCTCTTTAAGGGTTAACAATTAAAAATAAAGCGTTAAACGGCTTGTGATTAAATATATCAAATATCAAGTGTTATAATTCATAAAAAATGTACAGGCTGGTGAAGTTTATTGTCTTCTACTGCTGTGTAACTCAGCAGATGGTAAAGACATTGGATTCGTAGTAGCTCTTACCTGACAAGCCTTTGGAGGGTAGCGGGTCTCTCTCTGATTGGATGGGCAGTGCGGGTGACTTGAGTCGCGAGGCCGCTCCGGTGCGCAGCCACGCGCAGCCCAGGACGCACAGCAAGGAGCGGAGCGCACGAGGACCCATCATCCCCAGACGTCCCTGTCTCTGTGCCACTACTCCAGGAAGGATAATGATAAAATAATACTCTCAAAGTTAAAGACTGTTATTTAATGACACTCTTTCAAGAGACCAATTACCAAAAAAAAAAAAAAAAAAGTTAAATCCAAGCGTCCGCCGACATGAGGTGAAAGTCCGTGTTAAGTCATCCGCCGGAGGTTCTCAGAGCTGCTCCATGTGCGTCTCCAGCACCAGCAGCCTCAATAAGTCTCTTTCCAATGCCGTCGCTTTCTGTTTTATAGCCTGCTTCCCTGACAGCTTGAAACAGCCACCGACTGGGAGGAGGAGGAGGAAGAGGAGGAGGGGGCAGATAATGGGAGGGATGGTGGACGGTGGGGGTGGGTGATGGAGAGGGAAATTGACGCCCCTATCAATTCACTAACGCTCTAAATGGGGAAACATTCACATTCCTCTTCTATCAAAACTTTTTTTTTTTTACACAGATATGAGAAATACAGGGAAAGTCTAGTTCTTTTAGATGCTCTGCCAGTGGCATTTCATGTCAAAAACATGACTTCATAATGGAAATGCGCCTTTTTATTAGGTATTTTAAAATTATAGGCAGAAAAGTAAAACTTTTCCGCAAGAGTTGCAAATGTTGAATCATTTAAGACTGTTATGTCTCAATAAATAACTTAATACCATGAAGTTTTCTGGTCTTTTTGGTTTATGGTTTCTTGATTATTATGATCATCATCAGCATTTATGTTGTTTTCATCTGTTTCATATGGTAGCCACACATTTATCCTCTGATTTTCACACTCTTCCATAAGAATCCCCATGGTAGGCAATACTAAATGTCACACTTTATCCAACTGACACCCAAGAAGAAGACCGTCATTAGAGCTCCAACTGTGAATCTCCAGATCATGTACAGTAAGGAATGTGTGAGTGTCTGCTGTGGCTGTACCGTCTATTTTTTCAAGTGTGTTCAGAGCTGAGACTTAAGTGACTTAACAGAAACAAATGAAAATAGCTGGAATGCCTGTAGACAGCCCGTTTCAATGTTGTCCTGTTCCTCTAACCCTCTGTCCTTTATCAGACCCCTGACTGTTTCTTCTGGCTTGCCTTGGAGTCTACCTGGACAAGTCTACTTAAAATCCCATTTATTATGGCTCAGTGACATTTGTAGGCCTCTGTGTTAGATGTAAGCGCCAACAGCCATTTAACCTCAAACCTATTAAAACCCTCTAAAGCCAGTGTGGGGCTTCACTACATCAACAACTAAAATTTATTAAGGCCTATTTAAGATCTGGGAAATTTTCCCATCAAACGAATCTGAACAGTTGAGCAACTAGTTCCTCATAGTAGTCCCTTGGGGGCCAGAACAAATGCTCAGCGTTTCAAGTTTACATGTAGCAGAGCTCATGGGTGATTTATTTCAGAGTTCAGTGAAGGACAGGCTTTATTACATGGCTGAAGAGTGCCGAATAAAGGATTGATTGAGTGGAGATCTTTGAGGATAATAGCATATTATAATTATTATTGTTATTATTATTGTGCCAAACTTACTCTAGACATTGTCCCGCATTAATCCCTTTCAACGTAATCTAAAAAAATATGTCCAAAAAGCGCACTTTGATGAAATGGAAACATTTATTTATTATCTGCACATACATAAACAAATGAATAGAACCGCGCATGTAATTTAACTTCACTTTCTTTCACTTAAACTTGTCAGATATTATAAAATGTTGTTTAGTTTGCTGATCCCACGCAACCAGACCTAAAATTCGCTGTTTTCATAGTAAAACCGCGCGTAAAAAGCGTCAAATCTCGTCGGTTTTGTGCCAAAAGTGCAGGCCGAGGTGCGAGCGCAAGGTGTTATTTTAATGCATGTGTCACATTACTGTTACTGGTGGGACCAACTTCCACTTGGGTGTGGGGATTCACGCCCCAACCAACCCCCACCTCCCAGCTATTTACGTCGATAATAGCCTGTTTGCACTTCATCATAGGGTGATAAGCGACGCTTTTATTCTGCGCTGCACATGGTCATTCATTAGGCGGACTGCTCGGTAAATTGACAATTGAAACTAACAAAAGCCAGTACACTTATAACCCTAGTGGGACAATGACGGCAACTATGACATTTTGTGTATTGGAAGCTCCAGCGTCCAGCTCATGTTGAGACATGGACCTTGTTGGAGGACTCACTTTTCATAACAAGGCAGTTTGTGGTTCAATCAGAACCCAAACATTCATCCAATAGATTCAGTCAGACTATAAAGTCTATCTGCTCCAAACATGCTGTCATGTGTTGAAAACTTACACTGAAAAGAAAGAGGACACAATGTCAACATATGTAATTGTGAATGACGGTTTTAAGAGAGTGTTTAAATGTGGTTATTATAAGGCAGTTTTGCTTTAAGAAATCACAGAAAGCCTACTGCCAGATTTCCTAACAGGCTTAAGTTTTGATCATTTACACAATTTATGCACCCTCATACAGCTCTGGAAAAGGGACTACTGCAAATTTCCAGATTGAAACCGCATTGAAAAACCTCTGGAATGTGTTCAAGATGAAGTGGAATGGTCACAATCCACCACAGAAAACAGAAAGAAATCACAGAAAGGTCAGAACAGCAAAACGCATGAGAGGTGTGACTGAAAATCAGGACTTCTCCACACCAAATACTGATTTCTGTATTTTTTACTAATATTAAAACATTATGAAACGACATTCGAAGTCTAAAATATTTGGATTTTTGCAGGCCAAATTTGTATCTGCTAGGTAGGAGAAAAGTTTTCCTCTGTTTCTGAAATGAATAAGCATGATCAGAGATGCTCATAAATAGTAAAACTGCCTCGGTTTCATTTTTCTCCACAGCTATACTCATCATTAACACCTTTTAACTGGTTAAAAAGCCTTTCTTCTTTCTGAAAAATGCCATAATCTTGATTTGATCCATGTCCCTGAAGGTCAGGGTTTGATCAATTCGAGAACTTATGGAGTGGAGAGAGGGTGCGTAAAGAGCGACGATGAACTCTAAAGTAATTTCTAATATTCCATGAAACATTACAGCCCAGTAAAATCGATTAACCGTTGACGGAGCTTTACGAGTCTGAGCAAACTTTAGAATCCGATCGGGGCTTTAATTAGAAGCACACAATGTTCCTTTTCATCCTCCCGCTCCACAGCCCGTGGGTCTCTCTGAGGAGAGCGCAAAAGCCCCATATGAAATGTTGCTGGCGTGAATGCAACACGAAGCAACAGATTTTTACGCAGCGACATGTGACACCATTTAGAGGATATTATCGAAATGTGTTCTCTCAGGCTTATGGGGTGCAGTGTTGGTGATGTGTGGGCGCAGTGGCGTGGGTATCGGCTGTAATTCAGACATAATGGTGGGATGGTTTGGGCTGGATGGATACACTCATGGGCATGAGCGCGCTGTGTATTTGCTCGTGTTTATCAGAACTGCAGGTCATAAATGCAAGATGTTTAGCGGTATCGCCGAACCACCACCACCACCCCATCTCCACTCAACCCACCTCTTCTGAAAACCTGTCTGTCTGACTAGCGCGCGCGAACACGCACACACATACTACTACACAGGACCGCATCCTGTTTTCTGGTCGGACTGGGGAGGTGTGAATATTCCGCCAGTGAGCTATGATAGCCCGGCAGATGTGACCTCCCTCCTTGCAGACTCTCTCGCTCACTCACACACGCACGCACGCACGCACACACACACACACACACACACACACACACACACACACACACACACACACACACACACACACACCACCTGTTCCTCATCACATGGAGGCTCTCTGCACTAACAAGCATGACATTTCTTACACTGCGCCCTCACCATGAGACCAAAATAGACACGTCATTTAGAAAACATTGCGAATTTAGGAGTCAGATTGTAAAAGACAAATCAGCTGCTTATTTGAGTGTGCGCAATTGTATCCAAGCTGGTTTACGGGGTTATATGTGGCTAAGAAAACAGTTTGTTTAATAGGAGTATGACCTCTGCTTTCTCCTGTATTAATTTCCTGGAAATGCACCATTAAGGAACCAACTATTTCTGAGTCAGATTCAGATCTGAGTCAGACATTTAGATAACTCTAATTGAGCATTTCCCGTTGCGTTCCCGACGTATGCGCAGATTTCAAGATGGATTATTCTATCAAGAGTAGACATCTAAAGCAGGCAAACAACAAAACAAGTTGCTTAAACAAGACAAAAAAAATCTGTTGCAGGATATACTTCAGAGGAATCCCCAAAGCGACCCTGTCATGCATGGCAAATGACAGACCACCGAACACCAGAGACGCATGATGCCTCTGCAGCCACTGTTATGCTGATGCCGATAATGATGGTAATAAGAGGCGCGCCCCTCAGTTGTAAAGCTAATTTTGTTCTATTGCCGGCAACGGAAAAGGGCGAATGGGCCCTCCACACTCAATATGCAAATTGAAGAAGTCTTGCAGAGATGATGTTTATTCATACAAACGGAGTCCATTTGCAGACGCAGTCGAAACCTTCGGAAGAAAAGCGCACCTCTTTTCTTCACACCACCACTATTTCCGAGTAGATCCATGATGGAGAGTGTGTGACAATAAATGACTGCAGGTGATTAGAGCGCAGGAGCTATCTCCAAATACACCGGGATAGGTGTTGAGGGACCGCTTGGTTTATTTTGACACCTTGGGGAGAACAGTTCCATTGTGCTTCCATGATTCTTTACACGACACTATTTATCACTTAGAGAACTTTTTTTTTTCAGAAGGCAAACTGAGATGGGTTATTGTCCTTGTTTTTAATTCAGTCCAGTATGTGTATGTGATATTTTCATTCTATAGTTCATCAGATAGGGGTTCTAGAGAGTTTGTTGAGTCGCACCTCGCTATACTATTCAGATTGACGCAGTTCGACGGTGCCAAAATACGCACACGACACAACGCGTTTCATGTCTAGTATCCATCCTTTCTGGCAAACCTCCCCTCTTTTCTCCGTGGTTCTTTGAAATCTGCATCACTTTCTGTTTACAAGAGTGAAATTGCTTCCACATACTTTATTCTCGGCGGGTTTCATAAAACTCATAGATGTGCGGAGAGAGGCGCGCCAAAGCGGTCACGGCACACGAGTTTTGTTGTTTTTTTTTACTCTGGCGGTAAATACCTTCACCGTTAAACATCAACACACAGTCATCCTGATGAGTGGTCAGAGAGGCGACAGTCTAATAAGCGGCTGTTTGACTCACCGGCTATTACTGAGTCGGACCCGCTGCTTAACTGATTTCGTGCAAGCATGAAATGAATGATGCTCAATGGAAAACTGGCTCCGGCTCCACTGCTACTCATCTCAAGCTGCTCCCGTAGTGCTACTTCAGATTGATGCTTGTTTTAATTGCAAGTATTTTTTTCCCTTCTTACAATAAGATTTACAGTTGGGGTGGTCTGAGCAGACTTTCCAAGAAGACAAGCCCAGTCAATTAAAGCCAGAGACAGTACAGAGAAAAAGATGGGACAGGAGGGAGTTCCATGATAAGGCCAACATTACTTAATCACAAGTCAAGTGGTTGAAGACAAAATGAACCTGAACATCATCCAAGTATAAATAGTCCTCGGCACCGGTGGTTCCTCAAATGGGGCTCGGAGCCCTGAGGATTGAGGAGAAAATGAGGAAAAGTTTATACTTTCACTATTTTCCTTTGCCAAACTAAATTGAATCTGGGCCTAACATGCAAAAGCAGGGGTGTGTAAGAGCTAAAACCAATGAAGACAAAACACTAAGAGGAAGGGCTCGCTTACAGAGAGAAAAGATGCCAATAAAACATGGGACTTGAGTGAAAATAGGGCAAAACATTTGTAGCTCATGAAAGAAGCAAATCAGATTCATCATTTGATAAGAGTGTTAAAGAGGGCAAGCTTCACCATCACTACACCGGGATCTGACCATTTCCTATGCACTCAGTTGATCTATTCAGGGTTTTTGGCTCTAAAAGCTGCTGGGATTCCTTCTCTCAGCTCATTTCTTTTTGCCAGTTCATCACCTGCTGTCTTTAATTCATGCATGCTGTTTTCTCTTTCTCCCACTCTCTTCTTCCGCTCTCAGTCAGCTCTTTTGAAGTCGTTGGGGTCCTGTGGTTTTCAAAGGGTCAAAAAAGGGCAGCCTACTGTCCTATCGAAGCCAGGCCGTGGGATCAACTTATGTTACCACCTGTCCGCTCTGCTCTGTGTCAACACCACTGGTGTCACTGTACTCACACCTCGTCATTTCACCCCCTGCCGCCTCTCGCTATCACACACACCGAAATGCATGAGCAAATGAGCAAATGCACAGAACCTGTGCCCGCAAACCCACATGCAGGAACATATATGCTACTAAACTGCAGGACCCCTACTGTCTGACAACTGCTACACAGAGACAAATCAAGGAATCCCACTGGTTAAAGCCCACCCATTCCTCACACTTCACATTATAGAGGACTCTTTTTGGCCTAACCTCAAATCAGTGGGGGTTGTTTAGTTGAGAACAGGGGTTGTATCCTGGGGAGAGAGTCAATTACAGGTCTGGGGTCACACAGAGAGTGGAAAGAAGTAACCAAAAAGTCCTTCAAGATGAAAAATTTGCCTTTCAAATGGCAACCAAAGATCAAACCCCCCAGAGGAGCTGTGGTGGTGGGTGTGTTTTTGGATGATCCCCATAAAGAGAAAGATTTAGAGGTTCTTTTTATTCAGCTCCAGTTTCCTGTCTTGCTTAGAGGGAGATATCCTCGGAATCGGTTCTGGACAGAAAACTAAAGTGGAATCGGAGGATCCTAAACTGGACACCACACCTGAGTCTGAGTCTGACGCAGCCAGCTCCTCAAACTTTTGTATGACTTTCCTCACTGACTGGAATGGAATATCCCTACACCACTGTGCTCCTACGGTGCCACGAGGCCCCCTGTAGGCTGAGTCCTTACTGAGGAAGATGTAAGGAGGAGGAGGGAGACCACAGCGCAGCCTCAGTTGGCCCTGGCCCAGGCCCAGAGCGGGGGTCACTCCAGCCGCATCAAAGAGTGTAGGGAATGTGGTGAGATGCTCCTGAGTCACTGAGTTGTGGAAGCTCAGGACACATCCTTCAATGCTGAGGAAGACCCCGATGGTTTTAATCTGGGGAGGCACAGTGAAGATCGGCTCCACACTCCCATCATACACTGCACAGAAACATGGGCCTTGCCTTTCAAACCACCAGCCTCCAGAACCATCCAACGAGCTCACACCTGACAGAGACACAAAAGGGAAAGTTTACATCCACTGTACATATTTATGAATACACAACCTTTACTTTTGGGATATTTAGCCTGCAACACATGCTTATTAAGTCTGGAGAAACTTTAATCTGCTTTTTAAGGATTTTAAAGACTGAAATGTCTGCATCCTTCTATAAACATGGAATCAGGTAATGTTATTTTCTTGTTTGGTAGAGAAAAGCAACTTTATTTACATATTGGAATTTTTTATTACGCTATAAATACACATCAGAAGTGACTGCCGCTGATATGGGACAATTTGGAAGCAGTGGAGCTGGATTGTTACAATTAGAATATCAGTATGATTAAAAAAGTGACTACTGTCTTGTTACTGCAGATTAGTTTGGTTTTTGTGTTTGCAGTCTTTCAGCAGTTTATCATGGTTTAGTGTTGACTGTGTAAAGAGTTTAAGACAAAATAAATGTGTGTCTATAAAGAATAAGAATTTGTGACATACTGTACTCATGGACAAAGGTAAAGAGGACGAGCACAATATCACTGACTTACTGTAGTTACAAATTAATTAATTTCAGTAATTTGAAATACACTTTTTATAACCCTCTGTCACTGACACAGTCTCAGTCAATATGGTATTGGTAGACATACAGACAATATTGTACCAATTTTAATATACAGAGAAGCCATGTTTCTTATTAAATTATCCTCTTTTTTAAACTTGAGGTAATTCTTTTAGAACTAAAGCTGGCCATATTCATATTTGATACTAGCTAAATATACATCTAGTCATGAAGTTTAGACTGATAAATAGGATTCTGTTGGGTGTCTGTAAATTGGCTTATGAGTCTGGCTTCGACCAGCTCTATATGTAAAGTGCCATGAGATAACTTTTGTTATGATTTGGCGCTATATAAATAAAATTTGACTGATTGAGTGAAATATAAAGTAGATAATTTAAGAAAAAACTACTTGTAAGAAACGCATTTTACTTTTCTCCAGTTTGGATAATGATCAGTTGTTTGTTGGAGGTCTCACCACTTGGGGGCAGTGTAAAGTTATGTCTGGTAAAGTGTATGTCTGTATTAACATGTTTGTTGTGACAGTTTGTAATTTCAACAAACTAAGTATGTGGAACATACACATGAATAGCATTTCTGACGAATGGAGAGCACTTTCGCAATAATAATCTCATTGGCATCAAGCCAACCAAAGCAAACGCAGAAGACTTCTTACCGATCCTGTATACTGAGCTGTTGCAGACATCCACCTCCCAGTAGTACTGTCCATGTCCAATGACAACGTCAGCACACACCTGAGGCAGAGTCAGTACAGCCTGAGGGTCAGGGGTCGCCACTGACCACCTGGACTGGATGCTCAGAGATGAACTCTGCATTTGGTAGGTGACAGTGAGTAAGGAGCTGGACAGATGGATGGATGGAGGGACATTTGAGGGGTCCAGAGCAAAACGTAGTCCTGAAATATGCCAGACAATATGTTCAAGTAAAGACAATTGTTTTTTGTAACTATTAGTGCATGTAAAGCCTTATTATTATCTTTTATTTACAACCATAGACAGACTGCTCCATCTCCTCGTCTTTCAGGTCAACAGAGCCATCAACTGGTACCTTTGAAAGCCTGGGAGCACTGAAGCCTGGAACAAATGAGAGTCCAGAAAGAAGATCCATGCTGACCGTGAACATCATGTAGATTGTACAGAAGGTTTACTAAGAAAGTCTCAGCTACTGATATTGCAGCATACAAAAAATAAAACTAAAACTAAAACTAGTGAAAAACCATTTCCTTAATTCTTAAACTAAATATCCCCATGTTCAGAACTGCAGGTGAAATCAGCTTTGTTTTGTTTTCTCCCACTACTAATGATGATGTGAAATAGTTCTGCCACAACATGGGACCTTGTGTAAACAATAGTTTTGTAAATCATACTGTACAATGATGCACACTTTTATCCTATACTGTATTTAATCTTCACAAACCCAACTGAGTCGGTTGTTCCAAATAAAGTGTAACACTAAAAGTACTTCCATCCAGCCATTTTCTGAACTGTTAATTCTTTGTGAGTGTTGCAAGGGTGCTGGAGTCTATCCAGTCACATATAGGTGAAGGTGGGGGGCACTCATCACAGGGCTGACATATACAGACCAACAAACATATTAAATACATACAGACCAACAAACATATACAAAACCCTACCAGTCAAAAGTTAGGCCACACCTTCTCATTTAAATGACATGAGATGGACCGCAGATGGCCAATAAGTGCTCAGCATCACTGGGAACTCCGTCAAGACTGTTGGAAAACATTTCAGGTGGCTACCTCACGAAGCTCATTGAGGGAATGCCAAGAATGTGCAAAGCAATAATCAAAGCAAAGGGTGGCTATTTTAAAGAACCTAAAATATAAAACATGTTTTGAGTTATGTCACACTTTTTTTCTAACTACATAATTCCATGTGTTCATTCATAGTTTTGATGCCTTCAGTGAGAATCTACAATGTAAATAGTCAAGAAAATAAAGAAAAAACAGGTGTGTCCAAACTTATGACTGGTAGTGCATATACAGACCAACAAAAATATACAACATATACAATAAATACAGACCAACAAACATATAGAACATATTAAATATATACAGACTAACAAACATATACAAACCAGCATATACAATAGGACCAACAATCATATACAACATATACAATATATACAGACCAACAAACATATACAACACATACAATATATAGACTAACAAACATATACAAACCAACAAATATATACAACATGACCGACAAACATACAATATACAATATATACAGACCAACAAACATATACAAACCAACAAACATATACAATATGACCAACAAAATATACAACATATACAATATATACAGACTAACAAACATACACAACATATATAATGCATACAGACCAACAAACATATACAACATATACAATATATACAGACCAACATATACAACATATATAACATATACAGACCAACAAACATATACAACATATATAACATATACAGACCAACATATACAACGTATACAGACCAACAAACATTCATTCTCATGTTAATTTAAATTCTAAAACTACTAATGCACTTCAACCATAACCCTAAATTAACTCCTAAATAAATTTATGTCAAAAACAAACTTGAAGACTAAAAAGAAAAATAAATGTCATGAAAATGAGTCACTATAATACCTCTTTACCATACTCACATTGTGAGACGCCCTGTACTGTCTCTTCACTTGAATCCCTCCAGTACATCATGTCACTCTATAGAGCAGAAAACAAAAAGGGATATGTAAACTTTTCCAGGCATGGCCTTGTACTACTGTACATTACAATGATCAGAACAGTGTGATACACCATGTCCTTTGCTTCTGTTTACCAGGTGATAGCTGACCTGTAGACTTAGGAGGGAGTCATTAGATGCTTGCTCCTTGGTGCCCCTGTCCTGTTTGTCACATGCAGAGCTCAGGATGGGATGTTTTGGGAGAGAGGAGGTGGCAGATGACCACGTCCAACATGGGAGCTCCACAGGATGGCAACAGCAAGGACAGAAAACAGAACAAGCAGGTTGGGCTGCCTTATGACGGAGGGGATGATGGAACGTCTCTCCCTCTGCAGCTGTTACACAGCGACGACACATGGTGTGAGAGCACGGCAGAATCAAGGCAACATCATATTCATGGTTACAAGCTGGACAACCGGAGGATTGCTGTAAATAATCCATGTCTTCTTCCACATTGAATTGAAGCCTCTGCTCCCTGTGTCTCCTTTGGGGACAAATAGACATCGCTGACATAAAAGACAATCAAATCATAACAAGTCATTTTTCCCATTTGTAACCAGCAAGTGAATTATTGCTGGCTTTATTAGACATCCAGTCTGGCATGAAAATTAAGATGACAAAAATGTTTTCTATTTATTCCCACCATGAAGATTATGTCTGACTGTGTGTCCAGCTGGGTTTCAGTCAGTGTAGAAGAACAGTCATCCAATTCCCAAAGGAACACAGAAACAGGGTAGTATTTTTCTTTCAGTCTATCCTGTTTTCTAGAGAATCCCAAGATATTCCAGTGGATAGAGATGTCTTACTGCGGTAAAAAAGTTCAATGATCTGCAACAGAGGGAAAGCAGATTGGTAGACAGCAGGATACAAAGAGCTCAGAGGAACAGATGTGAAGAAAAATCCTTCTATTGTGCCATCTTGCCTTCTCCCCAGCTGACTACTGTGGGTGAATCAGGTTGAATGGCCTGAGAGTAGATAAAAGAGAGAGAGGAGCCCGGCCCTCTATAAGGTACTCATTGCTTGGTGTTTCCATGGTAATTGCTCTTCCAGTGGGGACGCAGAGTGGCCTAATGTGCTGCAAAGACCCCTTGTTCTTGCTTTTCGTTAACATTAAAATGTGCACACATTTAAATTTTAACAAAGAGCTCATCAGTGTTGTGAGCACGAACCAAACCACTTGTTCTGAGCCTCTGTGACACTGGTTTATAAACACACACAGACACACACACGTCTTCTCCTTGTCTGGATGCTTTGCTCTGGATTCTGATCAGCTGTGCCTCCCTTGGGGTGGATTATCACTCAGTGGTCCACCTTGAGGACAAGACTACATGATGTGAATTACAAAGATTCTTGTCGCTGTTCCACGTGATTCAGCAGCGGAGAAAGGCTGGCTGCTTATTGTCCACTTGCTATGTGAACAATGTAGGGGGCATGTCTGAGGTCAGCAGAGGGAGGGCTTTCACATCTTGCAGCATATCCTGGCGTATCATGTAAGAACTGACTTGATATTAATTAAGAAAGGTTGATAGTATGTGGAAAAAGAAACAACACACACACTACTTAATTATACTGTTGAACTCTGGCACATTTACTTTCCATTCGGAAAATTTGTGTGAAGGGAACAAATTGCGCAACACGATACCAGTCAGTTTTGGTATCAAAGATGTCTCTGTTTCCATTTAATTATGAAAGAAAATGTACTACAGTGGAAAAGAAAACAGTGAGAAAAGTTCAGAGTTCATTTTATTCTTTGTTTGGGTTGGAACTGTATCTACAACCTAAAACAATACAAAAAGGTGAAAACATCCAAAAAGCACATTTACTTTGAATTGGATTTCATTGTAGACAGAATGAACACAACATAATTAATGTTTTATTCATTTCATTTAAATAAATAAAGATCCATTCCCAACTTTTCCTTCATTAGGGTTGTAACTGTAATGTGCGAAGAAGTCTGTTTTTGTGACATGCACTGTTTTTCACAATATCTTTTGTGAATTTAGTAGCGAAGGGAGACTGTCAGAAATATATGAATTATAATGTCTTCACTAAAACATGTAAGATCCTATTGTTCCCATGTAGTTTGTCTGTGTTTAAGACAGTTCTTCTCTAACAAGGCCAACTAATTTAATCATCGATAAAGGCAATGATCGTTTTTAATGTTGTTATTTTGGAGATAATATTGCTATTTTCTCAAGATACATAACCAGAATGAATGTAAGCAGAATGACCAACACACAAGGAATATTTTTGTCCTTTTGTTCCCACACGGCACACCTGAATTTTTATTATTAGGTTTTACTGTTATCAGGTTTTACTGTTATTATTTTAATACAAAACTAATTTTATAGGAATTTTTACGATGTACATTGCTGGTCCTGAGTACTGATTTCGTTTCATTTATATACATGTAATGACAATAAATTGAACCTTGAACCTTGAAATATCTTTTAAGCAGCAGAGGGCACTATTTTTCCTCCAAAAACTGTAATTGTGACTCTCCAAACCCACACTAATCATCAGCAGTCAGAAAAGTCATTTAAACAGACTGGGGACAAAAAAAAGGATGCATTCATCAGGTTCTAGAACAAGTCAAATGATTGGTTGTGTTAAAGAGTTTTATTTGTTAAAAATTTGTGATCAAAAATTTTTTTTCCCCAGTTTATTTTCCAATGTAACCAAAAATTGCTGCAAATACACTGTGTGATGTAATCTATCCACTTTGGATTGTGTTTCTGTTCAACATGTTGTATTTCTACCATTGCTGCTTTTGTCTGTTCGGCTGATACATATTGTATGTCGAAGAACTAAACAGATCATTTTAGAAAAAAATTAAATAAAACAAAACTAAGACCATGTTTAGACTTCACACTTACATATATCCTGACTTCCCTGCTCAATATGCAAATACAGTTGTTCATGTGAAGCTTAAAAAATAGCAGAATATCTTTCTTTGCAAATGTCATATAATTTGTTCTGCTATTTAGGACAACTGGTGGTGGCAGCTTATGAGGTTATGAGTGTATTCCTGCAGGTAACTCACTGCATGAGGAGGTACAATGAATCAATCAATACAACTTAATGCAGATATGACATTATTACCTACTCAAACTTTTCTACTGGCTTACTTATATGACATACGCTTTAAATCCAATCCAATCAAATTTTATTTAGATAGTGCCAAATCCTAACAAAAGTTATCTCATGACACTTTACATTTAGAGCTGGTCAAGACTCTTGATAAGCTGCTTTAGCAACTAAAACATGTTCACTCATTTCTAAAAATGCTCTGAGAATGTGATACATCTTTAAAGTTCCAGGCATCTTAAAAACACTAATATGGCTTGGTTGGTGCACAGTTTTGCACGCTGAGGAGGTAGTCTTTCAGTGCATCACATTCAGACTGCTGAAACACTGAAACTACCACAAGTGTTTTCAGGTTGTAAGTAACAGCATTTGAACATATAAACAATGGACACTCACCCTTATAATATAGTAAATACCAATTCTGACTTCCAATAATTTCTATTAATAATAACAGGCTGGTGGTATTTACCTGATTATAATGTGTAATATTAAAAGGTATTACTTAAATGTTTCTTTATTCTTACTCAAATATCAGACTATTTCCATATTCCATTATTACTTATTATAAAGTAACTGTACTGTTATCGATGTTATTATTGATTTATTTACTCATTCTGATGTTTCTCCCTTTTTCTTTTCAAGGCAGATTATAGAATAGAATAAACTTTATTGTCATTGTACTCCATGTTACAATGAAATTGTGCAGGCCGCCCCCTCCAGTGCAATTCAGCATAAACAAGATAAAAACACAATAGTATATAAATAAGACTTAAAAAAAATATAGTGATAATAAAAATCTTAAAATAAATATTTAGACAAGACAGTTAAACTTAAAAGCTGTAAAAGTTTAAAAGTTTAAAAAAAAGTAGTACCCCAAGTTTACTTATTTAAAAGCCTTATAGCCCAGGGATAAAAAGTGTCTCTGAGCCAGTTTGTTCGGCTCCCCAGAACCCGATACCTCCTCCCTGAGGGTAGGGGGTTGAAGAGGCACCGGCCAGGGTGGGATGTGTCCAGCAAGATGTTCCTTGCCCTCTTCAACCCCCTAGAGTTCGCAATGTCCTCCAGGGAGGGCAGGGGGCAGCCAATGATACTTTGTGCTGACTTTATGACCCCCTGCAAGGCTTTTTTGTCCTTGGCCGTGCATTATCTAAGGCGCTAAATGAATTAAAATTACTTGAATTTCTTAGCTGTTAAGGCAAAAAAAAAAAAAAAAAATGTACGTCATAACTTTACTAACATTTTAAAAATGTAACTTTTCCTTAAGGCTTAAGTTTGTTATTGAAGAGCTCTGCCCTGTTAAGTGACAGAATTATGTAAAGCTGTTGCTGTAATCACTGTAATAGTAGTTTTACAGTGACATAAACCATCAAATCCTTCATGTTTGTATCACTATGTTAGTACTGCCTGGGTCTGCGCAGTGCCTCTCTTTTCTTATCTGTGTTCAGAATCCCCAGTCAAACATTAACCTTGTGCTAAATCAAATATCGAGGCTACTTGCTCTGAAAGCTTGTGCCGCGTTCAATAATTTTTCACAACAACACGTCTCTTGTCAGTCTTGGCGCAGCCACTTTTTTTTTTTTTTTTTTTTTTAATTTTAAGTGTAGTTCACTTGTCCAGGTGTATGAAGATTAATCAGAGGAAGCTGAATGGTATTTTCAACAGCACTGGGATCTGTGATTCCTGAACTGGCCTGAGATTTACGAGGGATGAAAATGTGCATACCTGTTGGATATAAAGAGAATATTTTCTCTAACTGTGATTTTTAAGCTGATTTGTATAATTTTTCATGGAAGAAGAATGGAAGTGGGCGGCCCAGTGAAGAACACCATGCACAGAGGAGCAGGTTATGGCTTATAGCAGTAAGTTGACTGTCTGGACTAACGCCCTTTTATTTACCAAAGGGAAGGGGATGGTGCAAATGTAGCTCACTTCCACTGTCAACCACTGTAACGTACACTATAACAGTTAAGATAAAATATCATGTGTCAGTGTATTTTCATGTTCTTCAGAATGATTCTTGCCTCATATTATGTAGAAAGACTCACTGACGTCAGATGATATTTTCCTGCCAACTGTTCTGCTTCCACTTTCAACTTTTACCCCTAACGTGTTAATGCAGCGATGAAAGGATGTGTCAGTGGCATGAATGGATTTCAGGTTTTAAATGGGTGGGATTTACACAGAAAGAAGATATGGAAGACACAAAAACAGCTATGTGTGAGGTATGACATCAGCTTGAAAACAGGAATAAAATGAATAGGGACGGCAGAATAAAACACATGTCTCCAAGTAGTTTATCTGCTGCTGCTGCTGCAAAAAGGAGCTAGATGGCAGCTCGTCAGTCAACTCTGTTCTGTGTTTACCTAGAATTCTTGCTGCTATTGATAGGAGTGATTTCCTTCTATTTACCTGAAGCCGAGGCAAGACCAGTGGACTTTTTGTGCAAATCTCAAAACAGAATACACTGGAGAAAAGATGCTGAGGATCTGATTCAAAACGTGGTAAGGGAATAACTTATGTTGATATAATTATTTTATGTGAAAGTGGAATGCTGGACTGTTGGATTGACAGCTCATTGTAATACAGAGAAAACTCATATCATTAATTGTCACATTTGAGAGAATTCTGCGTTTAGAACTGTGGTTTGATGATTACCTCCGCCAAGGAGGTTATGTTTTTGCCAGGGTTTGTTTGTTTGTTTGTTTGTTTGTCTGTCTGTCTGTTTGTCTGTCCGTTAGTGTGCAACATAACTCAAAAAGTTATGGACAGATTTTGATGAAATTTTCAGGGTTTGTTGGAAATGGGATAAGGAAGAAATGATTAAATTTTGGTGGTGATCGGGGGTGGGGGGGCCCACGGGGGGCCCATTTCCAACAAACCCTGAAAATTTCATCAAAATCTGTCCATAACTTTTTGAGTTATGTTGCACACTAACGGACAGACAGACAAACAGACAGACAGACAGACAGACAAACAAACAAACAAACAAACAAACAAACAAACCCTGGCAAAAACATAACCTCCTTGGCGTGGGGGGACCCACGGGGGGGGCCACTGATCAGCCTTGGCGGAGGTCTGCGCTCTCCGAGTGCTTTTCTAGTTTCTATATGTATCACATGCAACATGTATATGATGATCATTTGTGTGTGCACTCAGACTGACTGCCTTGGGACAAATGCCACACTTTCCAAACCTATACGACTTCCAGCTGTGGGGTTACACCCGTCCGAATGGGAAAATCAGACTGTAAGTATGATATTCACCCCCACCCACTTACTCATTCACTTTGTGTCTGACTGTCACAATAATACACTTTACTATGTTGTTAGCCTCATAGCATAATTGGCTAAGTCATATTTTTGGCCAAATTGTGATATCTTCATAACTTTACTCTCCTAACACTGCTGCTTCATTTCACATCATTGGCTATGTTCTTGAAAAAATCTGACATAGGCAATTATGCTATGAGGCTAACGATGTGTAAGAAAAAACAAAAACATAACATACCAGGAAAAATTTTGGCACTGTCAGCAGGACAGTTATACAAAAGGTTCTCTTTTCTTGTTAGGTTACTTGCTGCTCCTCCAGTTGAACCACTGTGTTATGACTGAAACATAATGTTTGATATGACTTTAGAATAGAAGTAGACTATGATTAAAACATAAAATGTTCATTTTGAAGAATGACATTTTAATGGTACTCTACATTAATAAAATTGCAGTTCCACAGGTGCGATTTTAGTACAACTGAACAAGTAGTGTAATAAAAAATAGCTATCATTTGCACTTTTACTCATACAAACCATATGTAACCTGTGTTACTTCGTGAGGTGTGTTTTTATTTATTTATTTATTTTATTTGTAAACTGAAACTGTGGTGAGCAAAGCGCCGATATTTTGTTTAATAAAGTACTGATGGTGCATTTATTGAATGACAATAAAGCAAGTCTGAAGTCTGAAGTCTAAGGAGCAGCCATTGTGGTCACCAGTGGCAAACAGCATGTGTAACAATAGAACTAGAAGAAAAAATAAGAGGAGTAAAAGAGAGATACAGCATCCTTTTTGTAGCAGAAAAAACTCTGGACTTACACTGTTGCCTATAAAGTTGGAATACAATATTTTTACCTTTTCTCATAAAATGATTGTGACAGTGTGATTTATTCTTGATTGATAAAATGTGTAATTGATTGTTCCTGGTCAAAAATGATTATAAAAAGGAATAAAAATGAGAAATGTGTCTAAAAACAAAATTATGAATTCTAATATTAATTTATTGTTCACCACTGGCTAGTACTAAATGAAACAGCAGATGTAGCGGTTTTAGTTTTGAATCAATGTTTTTTTTTTTTTTTTTTTCCATTTCTCTAGTTTTTATGCTTCAGTTTCACCCCATACATCATCTTGTGTTGCATACTCAGTGGGAACCACCATGCATTATACAGCTTATCTGTGAATCACTAAGACATGCAGGAATTGTTATCTGATACAGTTCCATCTAAACATGATACCATGATAGTCACGAACAGGTATCATGTGCTCATGAGAACTGGAGCTCAGGGAGTTGTCTGATGGTGAAATTCTCTTGAAATTGATTCAGTTCCAAGAGGCAAAACATAACAGTATGGAAGTCAAAAAAAAGAAAAAACCTTCAAGAATAACAATGAAAGAGAAGAACCTTGGTCTTGCAATGGAGCAAATCTTGTGTGAAAAGCAACAAGTAAATCACAGTGAGCCACTTTCACATGGACTCAATGCAATTTCTGCCAGTTCAGACAGGCAACATGTAACTGCTGCCACATCCACATCTGTTAAGCCTCTCCACACCAAAACTCAATTCAGTTTTGATTTACACTGCAAGAATTTTCCCAGCTCTCCCTCTTCAAGTTCCCTCTACCACACCAACATCCATCTGCAGGCTCCCTGATACCAAAGCTACATGATAAAATATCTGTGGGCTGTGACAATCCCAGAATCTAGACTCCAAAATCTAAAAGTATCTCATTACTATAAATGTTCTGACTTGTGTTGAATGACTTAACCATTTTTACATTTTTCTGTGTATTTCCAGCTCCTGCAGAAGTATGCAGAGGTGGTGGGGGTGCTCAAAGTGTTTGAAGTTGAGTTGCAGGAAGCAGCTAATCAGATCAAGTCCAACTGTCGCACATTCCTGACCACAATTAATCATCTCATCACTAATTATGTGGTTATACTGGAAAGGCAAATACAGGTAAACAAACATGCATGTTCCTTTAACTTGGAAATGGCAAGATTACATCCCATATCTTCTACTAAAAGCACACAGAAAAATGACTTGGAAAAAATGAGAACCTTTAAATAATCATACAGTTCCATGCAGTGTGAAATACTTTTAACTTTATGCAGTGGCATAGACAGATATTCCTGTTACAGACTGTAAATCTACAAATCTATAAAGATTAGTATATAAGATAATGATGTCAAAAACAGTATGCCTCAGTGAGAAGTACATTGCCTGGCTAAAAAAATTGCCATCCACACAATATTTTTTGGACTGCCTTCTGCTTTGAATACAGGACACATTCACAGTGGCATCATGTATACCTGACTATGCTTATACAATGTCTCAGTAAATGTCACAACATTTATTTCTGTCCATAGATGCAGTAATTTTTTAGCCAAGATGTTGTATTAATGATGGACTGTATAAAGTACATACTACTGTATAAAGTCTTCTGTGGTGACCAGTCCATGTGTGAAAATTACATCTCATGCTCCCTGAAATACTCTATCACATTGTGAGCCTCATGAATCCTGAAATGTCATCTTGGATTATGTCTGTGTCATCACTAAAAAATACCCAACAAAAACAAAATCAAAAAACACTGATGTTCAGACCTGGTCATTCAGTATATTCAGGTTCAGCTGGCCTCAATCTATGGATGCAAAAGGTTGCTGAACCTAGACCAGACCAACTGACTAAACCCCAGATCATAACACTGCCCTCACAGGCTTGTACTGTAGGCACTAGGCATGATGGGTAATCACTCCATCTGCCTTGCTCTCCACCCTGATGCGTCCATCACTCTGGAACAGCATTAGTCTGGATTCATCAGACCACATGACCTTTTCCCATTGAAACACAGTCCAATCTTTATACTTCTAGCAAACTGATGGTTGTCGCATCACTGCATCAGTTAAAGGATTAAAGAACTTGAAGCAGCTTAAACATATTAGTCACTGCTATAATTATCCAATGGAAGGAACTGAACTATTTACTGAGTGGAAATGTTCTTTTCTTTGGCTGGGCAGTATAATTTAATGCAATAAAATAAATAATTTAGAAGCTAACACATAATTTGTTTCATACTTGTTGTACCTTTTGCACAAAAAACAATGCACAGACCAGAGGTCATCATCACAACTGGATGGTCTACAAATAGACAAAGCCAGCAAGATGAAACATACAGTACAACAGTATTTCTTTGAGACAACTAAGAGCTGTTTAATGAATGACCAAAATACTTTTGCCTGCAGCTGTAATCCACAGAAGCCAGTACGGGTCTTGAAAAGTCATATTTATTAACCTTCTTTTGGTTCTCTCTAGAATGACACAGCAGCAGTGTCTCCCCATGTGGATGTCTCTTCAAACCTGACAGATGTACTGAACGCATACCGACAACTACTGAAGGGAAAACTGGAAGACCTTTTTAAAGCATTTTGTGAACTGAGACTGAGAACCACTACAGGAAATGGATAAAACCACTACTGCGCTGTGAACAGAGCAGTGAAAGAAGAAGACACTGTGGACTACAATGGCCTGCAATGTTGATGATGGACCTAAAGTAAAGACTGGAAGTGGACGCTAAAACTGCACAGGGTTGTAATCCTGAGCTTTTGCAACTTTGCATTTAAGACAGGGATGCATGAAGGCTTAAACCAGCAGCAAACATAAAAAAGTGATAGTTTCAGTATGGAAAAGATTGTTAAAGTATGACAACTACCTTCCACTGTTTCTTTGATAAAACACCATCCAGATCAGCTGTCAACAGACGTTTACGCTCTATATCAAGTGGATCTTACAAAAAAAAACTGGCTGCGCATAATATATAATAATATAACACATAATATATTATTCATACCTGTGTCAAAATGTGTCTGTCTTTGATGCAGAAATACAGTGTAGTTGTGAATCCGGTTTACGTGTTATAAAATTGTTGGCACTGATAAACCCATTGGCACCAGACAAATGCAAGTTCAGTGGAACACAGTTGCCTAATCCTCACCCACACAAGGCAGGAAACTTTCACATGAGAATGAATTCCTGTGCATGGAGCTACCACCACTTTCCAATTTACACTACCTTCTCATTCAGTGTTTTTTGCCAGATGGCATCTTGCAGAGTGTAATAAAAAGTGTGACTGTAGCGCCCTCTGTTTGCGCTGAAAAGAAAGTGCTCAGTGTTGGGATCTGCAGTGATTTGCTGAAGTACAAACAAGGTCCATAGCCATGTGTTCTATATTTTAGACAGTGAAGCTGGAAAATGTTACTCACTCAGACTGTAGATTTCAATCCACTCTCTGCAAAAGGACCTAAATGAAGGAGAAAAAGAAGGAAGAAATCTTTTAAATCCACTGAAAAGCTTAAAAATGTTACACAAATGCAGTTGAATGCAGCTGTGAAAATATCATAATTTCCATCCATCACTCTGCGGAAGTGAAAGGTTGAAAAGATGTATGTATGCATCTAGAAACTACATATACCTGCATGGATTTGGATAGCTAAGCTGTATTTTCAGCAGTACAATTGCAAAGTGACTCAGTATTTTGATACTTAAATTCTGCTAGTCAGACTCTAATATGTGTGTTCATGTATTATTTATTTGCTGGGTGGACTTTAGACTACGTGGGCAAAATATAGGGCTCCACTGTTGCACTGCTCTGTATTATTTGGGTCAGTCCTGATCAGGTAATATAAAAGCCTAACGATGTTCATGTGTGAAGTCATTCTTTGAGAAAACAGAAGTGACAAAAGAGGATACTATTAAATAAGGACATTTATTGTACTTCTCTACATTGTGTTTTCATTGACTGCCTACAGCTCATGTTAACATGTCTGTGACAAAACGTACCCTAAAGGTCAGCGGTATATTATCTGTGATGAATCAAACACAAAGCTTTTAACATAGCAATGACAAAGGCTACAAAGGCTGTTGAAAATATTTGCTTTTCTCAACTTGACAAATCACCAATCAGTGTGAATGAGTCAATCACTCATTAAGAATAACATGAAGTCTATCAATTCCTAAAGGCTGGACCATTGTTTTGGGTCACCACAAACATCTACATTTCAAGCATTTAAAAAGAAACAAGAATGTTGTTGATCACAATGCTTGTATTGTTTGATAAGTATACTAAATCCATCAAAATCTAGTGTTGAAAGGTAGCATGGAGCCTGTTTTACTGATTAGAAGACAGACAGCCTGTTAACTCGGACTAAATACATTCAAAATATTTAATCAGGGTAGGTTTTTTTTCACATGCATTAAATTGTTAATGATTAAACTTACTATACAAAACAGTGAAAAAGTTATTGGTCAACATTAGCTTTACTGTTTTGGTAAAGTTCTAATGACCATATATATTCATTTCTCAGTCTCTGTATTAAGATCCAATCATACTTCACATATTATGTGAAGTATGACAACAATAAAAAATGTTCCAGGGAAAAAACAGCTTCTACAAATCAAAGTGGTCATATTTACTGTGACCTCCCTTTGAACTTAACATGTCTTTAACCATTTTGTTTGGACAGTATGAGATTTATTGTATTAACTTTCTGATGTTTTAAACCAGGTTTCATTCAACACATCAGATGTTTCTAACTGTGATGCATCTTGTCATGACGTCAGGGGTCATAATAAACAGTGACTTTAACCTTCAGAATTAGAACCCATTTAATTCAGATTTTTATGTGTGTTTTAAGGCTGTGCTTATATTTCCTGTATTTCTTGTTGTAAATTAAGAAAAGAGAAATAACTATGTATCCTCAATTCAATCTTACAAATACAACTAAGTTAAAGCCTTTTCCAGAGTACTGTAGCTATGGGTTTACTGTCTTATTTTGGCCTCGTTGGTGATTCTGCACTTGTAGAAGATACAAATTCAATGACATAAATATGATAAAAATGCAGCAAATGTTGACATATTCATGGTAATATCATAAAACTGTGGAAATGGCAGTAAACTGGCCAGGAAAGGTCATCCATGCACACACTCACCCTTTTCAGTTTACAGATGAGGCTTATTGTGAATTAGGTCAGTGTCATTTAGGTTTTTCCCCAAAAGCAAACTTAGTGCATGTATTTAAAAGTAAGTGTTTTCCAGATTTATGTCTTTCATTCTCTGTGTTAAACATTTTTCATCGGATACATACTTTCATTTTCGAGTCTGTGCAGCCTACCTCCCACACTCTCCACGCATCCGCTTAGTTGCAAGTTGCCGGAAAAATGGAGCGCTCTGATTGGTTCAGCTGTGTTGATCACATGAACGAAAGCAACAGGCTGAAAAACACAGGAGCAGCATCCATCAAGCTCCACAGTGAGGAGGCCCACACCGGAAGTGATGGGATTTAGCTTTAAAACAAGTCCAGGACTGTAAATAGTCTGTGGAACAGTTTGGTACTCACTGTGGACTGTTGTTTTGAGCTAATGGAAGTCCACTCAAATTGAAATATCATTATGACACTAAGGCTTCAATCACTTTTCTTTTTGTAGTCACTAACTTTGCTGATGAATAAAGTAAAGAACTGAGATAAAAGTCTAAAACTATGAGATAAAACATTACCTCATACTTAAAACATTTTTTGGTAAACTACTCAACTACTTGAGAATATATATGACACAGGCTAATTGTACTTTCATTAGTTCCATTTTACGTACCCATTGTACTTTCTACTTCTACACTCTTCATTACATTTCATCTTCCATCATCTGTACCGTTGGACTTCTGTTGGTATTCACACAAATATCGAGGACTGTCTCTGTGGAAGAATCTATGTCCCCCACTCCTCTCTGCATCTACACTATCCTCCTTTAAAGAACATCTGAAAAGGGCTCAAATTTGAGAACATTTATTGTTTCTCATGTATCTTTTTTATATTGTAGCTTACCTATCTATGTAGGCTGCGTTGCTGTCAGTTCCTATATTTGGACTAATTGCTTGATTTTTATATAATTAATTTTATTTTTCATTCATTAATTTTCTGAACCCCCTTTATCCTCACTAGGGTCACGGGGGTCGCTGGAGCCTATCCCAGCTACTTATGGGCGAAGGCGGGGTACACCCTGGACATGTCACCACTTCATTGCAGGGCTGACTTATAGAGACAAACAATCTCTCTCACATTCACACCTATGGACAATTTAGACTAACTGATTAACTTAACAGTGCCTATCTATGGATTAATTTTATTTTAAGTATTCCATAAGTCATGTTTGGTATCTAATCTTGTCTGCTCACTGTGAAGTCAGTGTCCACAGAATGAACTGCTAAACTAAACTAAACTAAACTAAACTAAACTAAACTAAACTAAACTAAACTAAACTAAATTCAAAGATCCTTGTACGCTTTATTTACTTTGTACACTACATATAAAAAAGAAACATTATAAAAATGACAGACTACTGGGATTTTGCAAACATAGATGACAATGTAAACCCAAATGAACATAAAGGGACAAAATAAAAACACTTATTGCAGTGATCATATTGATGCTGCTGCTGCTGATTATTATTATTATTATTGTTGTTGTTGTTAATAATAATAATAATAATAATAATAATAATAATAATAATAATAATAATAATAATAATAATAATGATGATGATGATGATGATGATGATAATAATACTGATAATAAAAAATATATTGGAATTATGTAATGCTTTACACTGAATCTATTTGTAATTACTGTTTTGTCATCCTGCTCCCCGTTAGCAATGACACACATGAAATGCATAAAGTAGCAGTATTTGTAATGTTTTGCTTGACGTCCAAAAAGGTCGGGGATGCGACCTTTTATTCTGAAAGTAATAACCGGAAGTTAGCGTGTGATTGTTTTGTGCTGGTGGTTGAACGTCACATGATAATCAATCAGTTTTACACAGAAATTCTCCGAATCAACAGTAGAAGTTTTCTACTGACATTTAATACCATGTACAAGGACTGTTAAGTACAGTATTAATGCCGGGAGAGCTGGTTTGCTTTTAATTTATTTGTATCAATAACGGAGGCACTTATTTCCTGCTTTGCTATGTAGCTAGTTGAGGTTTCGGTTTAACCAGTCGTCACTGAAAGCACCCTGTTTGGAGAAGAACCACGTCTAAGTTTTATACATTTTAATAGACGTACGTTACAGAGATATACCAGTAAGTGCCGACAAGTTTCTGTAAAACTCACCGGAGGACCATCCGGTGAACAGGTCCCACTATGACGGAGCGGACTCCTCTCCTCCACTACCGCCTCTCCGCGAGCGTCAATGAGTCCGAGCGGCGGGCACCTCCGGCCGGCCAGGCCGTGGAGCAGCTCCCGGACAGCCCCCGGCAGAGGTCCACCCACCAGAGACAAGCCAAGAAACTGTCCACCTTCTTCGGGGTGGTCATCCCAACTTTGCTGTCCATGTTCAGCGTGGTGGTGTTCCTCAGAATAGGTGAGTGCTGATGGTGACCTCCACATAAATCACTGCACAGTGCTGTGTCAACCCACAAGAGTTCCGTGTTTTTATTGCATTAAGCACATTGTAAGAGTGTCTTAAAAAGTTGTTTCATACTTATACATACTTCTGTGTTATATTGACAATTTTGCCCTAACCTGGATAAACATAGATGGTTTTGAACAGTCTGGACCATTTCCCCAAGATGAATTCATAGAGTAAGACATTCAATTCAGTTCAGTTTTATTTGTAGAGCCCTATATCACAACAAGGTTGCCTCACAGGGCTTTACAGGATTAGCTGAAAATGAAAATAAACAACAGTCAAATAGACATCAGACAGAGAATTGTATAAAAGCATCTATCCCTGGCTTACTCACACGAATAAAGGAATAAAGGCAAAGTAGAAACATAAACTAGTTTAAAGGAATATATATAAAATTAAATTTTTAAATAAATGTAAGGATGAGGAAAAGCAGTTTAATCTAGGATGGTAATGGCAGCGAATATAGAAAGAAATCTAACCGTTTTGCTCATTGTTTTGTACTGTTTTGTTCTTTAATTAAACAAAATCATTTGAGTTGTGTGTAATAGGAAGGAAGTAGGAGCATAGAATTTTATACTTCTGCCTATTCCTTTTCAAACATGGGAAGAGAAGTAAATGTAAATGTGCTATGTATGTATTGTGAATGTTGAATATGTTTGAAATTAAAAAAAAAAAAAAAACTATCTAGCTATCTATACTGATGTTCACATCAGTGACGTTTGTAGTATTGCTGTCAGATGCAAGTAGGCCTACTGCAGTGCAACCCTTTCTGTGTAACATTAGAGCATATAACTGATGTGATATGGATGAAATCACTTGTCACATGCGTATTAATTCTTATCTACATACAATTGCTCTGTGTTTTGGACCATTAACAAAGTAATATGATACATATTGACCCAGAGCTGAACTAGCAGGGTTGAATCTCACTGGATTGCAAACTGTGTAATGGCATTGACTAGAAAAATGAATGGGTTAGCATGAAATTGAAATAAATAAAATAAAAACGAGATTTTTATTATACAAAAAGTAATGAATTTCACATGGCCTGATCCTTTCCTCTAAGTCATACAGAACAGAAAGTGAGAAATAGAAATGAAACCTCCTCAAGGTGCTTTTATCACATTGTTCTATAGAAACTTGGCCAACTTCTGTCATGAGAAGCACTTCTCTTTGTTGTCAAGTAATGTGTAAGTTTGAGAGTAAAATAGCTGATTTAAGTCATTTTAGTTCATGCCTCAAGTTCTCATTTTTTGTTACAAAGTTGAGCCGGTGGAAGAGAGCCCATGATCACGAATGATCCCTGCAGTCAAGGCCTTTACAACTTTTCTGTCAGTGCCAAAAAAAAAATCAGGCCAATGACAATTAAAAAATAGCATTTAATGTGTAATACCATGCTTTTTTCTATCTTCTGTCTTTTCTAATTATGTGGGTTTGTGTATTTTAATCCTCACTGCACCTTCAAGTTGTTTTCTAACTCATTCTAACCCCCTCCCTCCAGTCTCGTGAGATGTCAGCTGCTGTGCAGTGAACACACATAGTGTGTATACTCACATGAACACACGTAGTAGCTGTGTGCAGAACTTTACACTGTTAGACTGTAACATGCCAGTCTACACAGGAACTAACAGGGCTTTCATTGCGGATGTGAAACCACGGTTCAATTCAAAAGCCTTGAAAATCTCAATGAAGTATGTGTTCATGGGTAACCCAGCTGTAAAAGTATCATCATAAATGTTGATATTCGAAAATAAAAATAAACCAAATCTGTGTTTGGTTTATTACTACTGTATTACTCATGTGTAATTTATAACACTATTTTAAACAACAGTAATAAACCAATGTTTGAGTTAAAATATACGTTAAAATGAAGCAAACCTTTGTAAATGTGTCATACATTTGTAAATCACTGCTAAACTTTTCCGTGAATGTCTGGTTCTGGTGTTGTGTGAACATGTGACTCTCAGAGCAGGATGCAGATAACGGTAAATCTTGATGTTGTTAGTCTCACCTACTGATAAATAAATGTATGTCTGATAAATGTATGCAGACAAAGGTCATCGTAGAAAATGTGGAAATCATGTGTCTGAAATGGTCTAAAGTGACTCCAATAGCTGACATATATGGACACTAGGGAAATATAATCCCAAATGAGCAGTGCAGGTATTGGACTAAAATGAGACATCAGGGAACTTAAATGAGATCTGTACAGAAAAGAGGAAAACAAGGTGTCAGAATAATTTTAACACAAGGAGTTATTCTATTGTCAGCACAACACAGAGGGAAAGGAAATAAGAAAAACAGATTATAGGGACAGTAAAATCAATATGAGATAGCAGGCAATGCTGGAGAAAACACAGACCGGTAGGAAAAAATAAGAGTAGCTGATCTTGGAAGAAGTTTGTTTTTTTGAAGATGCAACAAAAATGCAATAAATGTAGAAGTTAAAATTAGCTTGTAAATGTGACTCTTATGTAGATCATTGGTCTTTTTCAAGATCAGGTCTCCTAAGATCTCTTGTTTACTCATGATATTGAGTTAAGTTGTACATTGTCAACAACTGAATACTTCCTTCATCACATACCATGGCCACAAAACAATGTGGAAGCCCCTCGTTATTATTTTAGTTTGTTGTTTCTGTTATTATTGTTTTTTTAGTTAACTGGTATTGTACCTTAATGCTGGATTCCACTGGCCATAAAACAGAAAAAAACAGGAGGAAGTCAGTTCAAAACTAGAAACATGTAGAAACACAGCAGACTCAATGGAGGATATTTGCTCCCTCTGATGTTAACCTGCCTTTCCAAAACATTGAGATTCTCACACTGAGATTCTCTGAAAATGTTATCTTACTCCAAATGTTATGATAATGATGTTATGATTCAAAAGAATTTTTTCAGTGTAAAGACTCTTTCAGTGACAGTATTTTTACAGCAGAAAAGGGAGAGTTGTGTTTGTGTACAGTGTGTTTTGTATGTCTGTTACTAGTGTTGTTGTAGGTGCCATTGTGCCACATGTGTTGTAGCTGACATTTTCCCCCGGCAGGATCTGGCTATGAAGTGCATTTGGTTTACACTGTTTTGAAGGTGAAAGAGTCAGTAAAAAAAAAAAAGTTGAAATTTTCTCCATGTATTCACAACTTTAGGTTTTAGGGAGACACCAGTTTTGTGTTTTTGGGTCTCGAGCTGAAACATTTTTAGAGCCTCTGATGTAAACAGTTAGATAAGATACAGTTAAGACAAAGGTTCTTTTCATGCGATTATACGCTGATGAAAACATAATTATGGATATTATATTCTGCAGTTAGATTGCTATATCCCCCCAGAATCTTTCACAATGGGCATTAATGAAAAGAAGGTAAAAATTAATTAAAGGCACCTTCACTTTGTTTGGCAGTGAATAACTGCTTTAAAAATGAATGTGGTTTTGCTTGGTTCATACCTTATGTGTCCACTAAGTTTGATGAGAATTAATGCAGGGGTTTTGTATAATCCCACTTATAGTCAAATCAACGAGGAAACTAATAAATGAAATATAATAAAAACACAAGCTTCATGGTGTAAGTAATTAAAATCTTTGACTTTTCAATAAATTTAATATTAATGATAATGCTAGACTTTATTTTGAACGTAAGTAGGATCAAAATAAAGAGGTGAACAAAAGGCAAAAAGAAATTACAAAATTTAACAGAACACTCCAAAATATTGAAGGAAGTCAACCAAAAGAAAGAAAAAAAAAAGCCACTCAATGTACAGGCTCTTTAACATGGCTCTTTAACAACACTTTATGTCTGAAATGGAGTGGAAGAAGCCGAGTTTATATTTACAAATGTGACTGAATACCGAATCAAGCATGGATAAATTCTGATGTGTCAAATTGACCTGTATCAAAAACAAAATGTCATGTTGTGTCTAATTCACAGACTATTAAGATCTGTTTGTCAACTGTTCATGTTTCTTCTTGCTTTATCATTGAAGCAGAGAAAAAATAAATACATTTGGAACTCTTCATATATATATATATATATATATATATATGTGTGTGTGTGTGTGTGTGTCAACTGATGCTTTACAAAAATGACAAAGAGACAAGTTAAAAACACACAATTACAATTAAAACATAATCAATAAATCATAAATAATAATCAATTAAAATCAAGTAAAAGAGAAGAGTGCAGATAGAACCCTTTCAGTTGTTATATGCCCAGTTGAACAGAGCCATTTTCAGCCTGGACTTAAACATAGTCACAGTAGAGCCCTGTCTCACATCATCAGAAAAACTGTTCCAGAGTTTAGCTGCATGGAACTGAAACGTAGCTTCACCCTGGTTAGTCCTGACTCTGGGCACCAGCAAAAGACCTGTCACTGAGCTTCTCAGGGTCCGAGATAGTTCATATAGGACCAACATGTTAGAGATGTACTTTGGGGCTAGACCATGGAGAGACTTATAGACCAGCAGAACTGTTTTAAAGTCTATTCTCTGAGAGACGGGAAGCCAGTGCAGAGACCTGAGCGCAGGACTAGTATGGTTGTACTTCCTGGTTCTAGTCAGGACCCGAGCACCAGCAGTCTGGATGTACTGCAGCTGTGTTACAGCTCGTTTAGAGAGTCCAGTGAGAAAGCCGTTACAGTAGTCTAACCTGCTAGAGATAAATGCATGGATAAGTCTGGTTAGTCTGATAGTGTGGTTAAGTCTGGTTAGTCTGATAAGTCTGGTACAGTTATCTCTGTAAAGATAGAGAAGAAGCTGGAATTTCTTTCACCATGTGATTCCAGTTTCACTTTTGCAGAATGAGTAACATGGTGAGTCATTTGTTGTATCAACAGGCAGTTACTTTGTTTCTGTTTCTTCACTGTCTTCAACAAATGAAATGTGCATGTATGTGAAACAATCACCAAACAGTTACGGTCTATTCCCATTGACATATATTTGATTATTTATCATAGCAAAGTATTTGAAAATGAATGAGTCCTGTACCATGCTGCATTTCTAGTACTGTGTACATGGACTTTTCCTGGGAAATTTTAACTTCCCTCTTTTTAACCGCTTTAGTGTTATAGTTTGGGCCAAAGTTCTGCTTTCAGTCTTCTGACCAGTGACCATGGCTTTTTGACTTTCGCCCACTTCTCTAACATGTGCTTTGTTTTCTTACTGGCTGTAGGATTTGTGGTGGGTCACTGTGGACTGTACCAAGCTATTGCCATGTTCCTGGTGGCCTATTTCATCATCAGCATGACCGTGCTGTCAGTGTGTGCCATCTCTACCAATGGAGCCCTAGATGCTGGAGGCGCCTATTGTATCCTTATTATATGGACCATCACATGACACTGGCATGTGAAAGCCAGTGTGGTAACACCAGCAACAGCAGTGCTTTTAGACTTTCATGTTAAACAAAGGCATTTTTCTGTTTCCTCATTCTCACACTCTAGTTAAACTTTCTTTGTGTCTTTAAAAATATCCTCATTTCACTGATGTATGCTCTGCAGACGTATTTTTAGATGTATTTTTCCCCAGTACCTCTCCCATTTGGAGCCAATTCTAGGATTTTCCACTCTGTGTGTTCCAGTCTTTTTGCTAAGTTTGTGGAAGTCTGAAGTACATGAGTGGGGAGTTTAGGGCTCCTCACACAAGAAAACTGTTCCTTTTTCAGTCAAAAATCTATTTAGATGATTACTTTTACCATACAGCAGATACAGGGCAAAAACAATGTCCAAAAAGCTAAAAACAAAACTTGGTAAAGATGTTCACCAGGGGCTGCAGCCATTAGATCTTCATTCATTCATTCATTCATTCATTCATTCATTCATTTTCCCAAATTGCTTTATCTCCTGGAGGGTTTGGTGAGACCCAAAATGGCTTGGGTGCTGTATCTACCCCTTTATAATATTTGGGAAGGCCTTGAATATACAATTACAGTAAAAATACAAAGTTAAAATCTTGGTTTTGAAATATAGAATAAGTCAAACTTCCATACAACACTTTGTTGAAATAATTGTTGGCTTATGTTTCATTAAAAGACAACTGTTCTACCTTACCTTTAAACAAAAAGGGTGCCAGGGAGCTCCCCAGCAGCATTTCTTATAACACCACCCATAGGTTTTATGAAATAAAAGACAGAAAAAGGGAAATAAAACTCCTACAACTTAAATTTGTAGTCATCCCGAAGCACCCGTCCCAGATTGTGGTGCAGAAAGTAGAGAGAATTGAAGCCAAATTATGTGCTGACAACCAAAAAAATTACACTGATAATTGTAAAAAAAAAAAAAAAAAAAAAAAAAATACTTCATATAAGATCCTGTTATTGTCCAGGTTGAGAATCAGTCCAACCTTATTGTTAAACACATCTGGTATGTGTTACACTAGACATACAAGCACACCACCCTGTTGTTACACAGAGTCTTCTAAAATAAAAGCATGTATCCTCAACCTGACGCAGACATGATCAGCCGAGCCTTGGGCCCAGAGTTCGGGGGCAGCATCGGCCTCATGTTCTTCTTGGCGAATGTGTGTGGCTGCGCTCTGTTTGTACTCGGTCTGGTTGAAGCCATCGTTGCCACATTTGGAGTTCCAGAAGGTAAGTCATGATGTTAAAGGCTTGAAAATGACGCGAGTGAAAGATCTGTGTGCATTTTTTAATTGAAATGGGTCTGCAGTGCTTCCTGGGATGTGAGAAGATTTGGATTTAGTTGGTGTAAAAACAAGGTTAAAACAAGTTAAACTACATTTCCACTTTAAAGAAGTCAGGTTGTACTATATGTACATAAAGACATACTAAAATGATGTAACACTGACTAACTGACATAATATAATGAAATCTGACTATATGACATGGTGACGATTTTTGATTTATAACCTTTAGTATTAGTCACATTTAATGATGTATTTACATTGCTTTTTTCCACCACCTTCAATTGTTATCCAGTGACTATAGTTCTTATGGAGTATAAATGGGTTAAGCAAGTTAATTTATCAATTTTTTTGGATTAACTAAGTAGATTACTCAAAATTTTTAGTTTTGGGTGAAAGTAATACATGAAGTCCTCTCTTTTTTCAAAAGTGAACACAAAGAAGGAGATATAAGGTTGTAGAAACACATTAAAAATGTTTTATTACAGTGGCATGGCCGCAATCCTTGCTGACCTATAGAGCAATAGTAAATGGAAGAATACTGCTCTGCTCGTAAGTGCAGATGCAGGACATATCTCGCTATATGCTTTTAAAGCAGCTTATAAAAAAGAGCAGGAAGCTTAAGCTGAAGACTCACAGCAAGGGTCAGATGTATTGTTGCATTATTGATCACATTCTTAATGTTTTTTGCTGTACGTTACACTCCCGATGTCAGTCATTCCGATGTTTCTGTGGCTCTTGTTCAGCTGGGACAGTAGCCACCTCCTCCTTCCAGGTCCTGCCATCTGGCTACTGGTGGTCTCTGCTCTACGGGACGGTCATCGCCCTTCTCTGCCTGCTGGTGTGTCTTGTGGGAGCCCACATCTACGCCAAGGCCACTTTCCTCATCTTCCTTGTGGTTATGTTTGTCCTGGGCACCATCTTCATCAGCTTCTTTGTCGTACACCCTCGTGTCATTGTCCTACCCCCTCCATCCACCCCGACAGCCAACGGAACAGGCCCTCCATTTGCCACCACTGCAAACTTCACCAGTTTCAAGCTAGACACGCTGCTGGGGAACCTGTGGGGCAAGTATTTCCACAGACAAAAATGAGATTCTAGCAGTGTATGTGGGTTCATATCAATCATCAGAGCAGCTTATTAGTCTCTGCTGTGTTTACCTCTGATGTCATTCCAGTAGGTATGAATAATGCAGTTTTGACCTAGGTTTAAATGTCATAGTCCATTATAGAATTTTTTATAAAACAGTATGTAACAAAGAATACTTTCCCAAAGATAAATGGACTAATTCTGGTGTTGATCACTTTTAATGGCCGTCTCACACCTGTAAGTCCAAATCAAGGCTACATTTGTGTCACTATATGTGGTACAGTTAGTTTGTTTTCACATGGCAAATTTATGTCCTGCTGCCATCACCCACATATGCGATGCTGGTTTGTACAGACAGGTCCAAATGCACCACCACAGTGGATCTGAAAGGAGGCAATCAACCTGTGATTAAAGTGTGCACTTTCAGCTTTAATTCAACAGGTTTAAAAAAAATTATTGCATCAGCCATTTAGGAATTACAATCATTTTAAACATACGCCTACTATTTTCAGAGGCTCATAACTAATAAGACAACTGACTGGGAACCACTTTCATGGCTATTTGTGATCATGTTCCTGGTTATTCTATGACAAATTTAGCAGATTAGAGGTCTGTACATGGGTGTGTGTCTGAGTCTGATGTATTGTTGATCAACCTTTTCTGTTTGAATGAAGAAAAATTTTAATGAACAGATTTATATCCTGCTGGTGTAATTTCTTTGTCCTCAAGTGGCATTGAACTCCATTCTACTCATATGTTCTCTCTTGTCATGTACATTTACAGGAAATACATTCTTACAAGCACAAATATACATTTAAACATTTTTATTACTTCATTATACTCTATTTCTTTCCTATCCCTGTCTCTTTCTTTTAATTTTTCCTTCTTCAAGTTCTTTTTTATTTCTTAGTGGCCAATGGCACGCTGTAACCTCCTGTGAAAGGCCAGAAAGTCAGAAAATTTAATTAAGTGTTTTCACACCAGAAGTGAACTGAATGATGATTCATCTTGAACTTGACAAAGACAGGGAAGCTTTCACACCTCCAACTTTAGTTTTGGATTAAATTGAAAAGTTCAATTAGGTAGTGAAATTCTTTGATATTGTCCATAGTTTAAAAATCTTGAAACGCTGAAATTATTCTGATATTCAGATCAAAAATCAATTTGTCAAGACACAAGACAAAGGTAAATAGATGTGTATAATATTCAGTTTAGTAAAGCCACAATAAATTCCACCAGCTTCAGTTGTTATCAATGTCTATAGTTCTTAGGGAATAAAAATGGATTAAGCAAGTTCAATTTTCAGTTTTCAGGAGTAATTCAATAGATTTTTCACATTTTTTGTTTCGGGTGAAGGTAATACATGAACAAGTCCTCTTCTTTTTAAAAGCAAATACAAAGCAGGAGATCTGAGGTTTTAGAAACACATTAAAAATGAAATTAAACAATAAATTATCTGCTGGACCACATAATCTGTAGTTTAAATCAAAACTGTAACACCTTACATTAGTTATAAGAAAAGAACACAAAGAGCTCTTTTTTATCAATAAGCTCAATACATGATGTTTAATAACTTGACTGACTTGGTGTAGGTTTTTGGCTCAGTGTTGCCCAGGATTAGGTTGTCATTATGTACAAAGCATTTCCACACTGGGATTTTTTTAGAGGCTATCACCAGACATTGTAATGCAGAGCATTTGACTGAGACGGAGAATGTCATTGTTTCATTCTTGTGAGTTATTATAGTTGCCACAACCTTCAAAAAGATTATTATAATACTGTTATCAGTGACCGATTTGTCATTTTCCCACTTCTCTTGCACCTCAACTCTATTGCCTTTGTGGCCTTGTTTTTTTGTTTTTTTTTACTAATCTGTAATTAGATGCTTTACATGTTCTGACCAAGTTTCCCCCTCTGTTCGCAGGGATTTATCTCTAAGCACATGATTACTAAACTAATTGCTGTAACTCAAGCACACGTGAGGACCACAACACTCACAGGCTTTGAATTATCCCAAGATTGACTACTGCATACACCTAGTTTTGTTTAGTAGACATAATATGCATTATAAATGTACACATTCACACTTCTTAAACAGTGTTATTTTACTAGAAAGGTGTTGTGTAGGTGCAGATAAATAAGACAGAGAGGGCCTTTTGCCGATCAAAGCTGTGAAATTGATTTTTTATAAATGGATCCTGCTGCTTCTTGTGATTGATTCCAGGCTACTCTGTAAACAACAGAGATTTGTAGAGAATGCTTCTCTCCAAAGCTGTAAAACATGATGAAGTTTGGTGGTGCACAGGTGGAGAGGAATGTCTGCCAACAAACCAAATTGAACTTTCCATGTGGAGACTGATGATGTTGATAAAGGAGTGACTACAAAGGTCTATCTGCTGTTATCTCCCTTCACAGCTGACTACACTTTGGATTATACAACAGGAAACATGATGAACTTTGCCACCGTTTTTGCTGTAATGTTTAATGGCTGCACAGGCATCATGGCTGGTTCTAACATGTCAGGTAGGTGAAGCTGGGTAATGTATGTGATATGATAACTACTCAGAATACAAATGTGCTGTTGTTAACATGATTATCTCTCAGGTGACCTGAAGAATCCCAGCTACTCCATCCCCCGTGGAACTATCACAGCCGTCATCTTCACCTTCATCATCTACAACCTGCTCTGTGTGCTTGAGGCCTGCTCCTGTGACCGGTCAGTATCACACACCCCCACACCTACCCACACAATGTCAAGTGATGGGATTTGGTTTTGTTATTCTATGCAAGGTTTCCATGGGTCATTGAAAAGTCGTTGAAACAATTAAATCTAATCAAATGATTTGAATTGAATGAATCAACACTTTTCAAATGTCTTTAATTTATTGCATAAGTTGCATTAACTAACTTTTTAATCTGTTTTGTGTCAAATCTGTATTTGTCACGCTGTGATAAAACTATACAACATGATTAGCATGAAACCAATGATTGCAAGGATCAACTAATGTATACCTATGGATATTCACTTTGCTGCCATCAGCCTCCTTGTATGTCAATATTTCACCGTCCACATCGAGTAAGGGTATAATAACAAATGCCATTGCGTAATTTAAGCTCCTTAATACATTTTGATGCATATAGTTGTGTTTTATAACAGTAAAGTCAAAATCATGAAACCCATAAACACACTAATCGTGGTCACATGAGCTCAGTAGCAGGCTAGTTGTCAGACCCTATAATTCAACACAAATTAATGTTAACATCAGCTAATGCAGCTAAGTTATGCCAGTTCCTGTTATTAGAGCTGCAGCTATCAATTATTTTAGTATTCGATTAATCTATCAATTATTTTCTTTGATTTCATAAAACAAGTATTTGAATTTGCAAATAAATAGTAACAATATGAAATACATTTCTGAAAATGACAAACAACTTGTTCTACAAACTGCACTGCACTGCAGTTTTCAACCCATTTGTATCCAACTTACTCACAACTAAGATGTAACTAACATGCAACTTTGTGTTGACCCTGGCGTCGTTTGTGTCACAATAAAAAATAATAATAAAATAGACCATGTGAAACACAACAGTGGAACCAATGTTTAGTGACAGTGAAATGAAAGAAATGATGCTTTGATTCTGGAAAATAGTAATCAGATAATTTTTAAAATTGATTCAAGTCGATTAATCGATTAAAGCTATACCGTATGATGTGGCATTTTTACACTTTTCTTTTGTCATCTTAAAATGCTCCTAATAAGTGTGTGTCAAACTAAAATGTAAAAGAAATCCACCAGGTATTGAAACTCAAAAATGTTTAATTCTCATATATTTCTAATAAAAGTCTGACCAATCATTTTAGTCGGTCCGAATAAAATAATTGCCCGAACCTGACTGAGCCTCCTGTCAATCATCCATTACGGCCGTCCAGCATCCGATCTATTATCGCTGTCTCACATCCGATATGTGTCCCTCTGAATCTGACGCTTCACTGGCGCTGCTTCTCCTGTCACTGACCACAGTCTACTGTCTAGGATGTGTTTGGATAGAACTGACATGCACATGTGGAAGGGAAGAAACTGATTTATTAACAGAAACAACAACTGAGGGGCACAAACGGGAGTCTGATGAATGAAGGATGGAGATAAAAGTCCGGAAGTCAGCTGTACTGGACTGAACAGGTCTGCACAAAGCTCAGCTTTTATGACGGTGGGACTCATACAGGTACATGTACATGGTGTCACACAATGTAGGATTACGTAGGATGATAATTGTATGGACTATGAAACTTCAAATGACCACGGAAAATTCGCGAAGGCCGCGAGTTCACAGTGCGCGCGCCCATCCCCTGGGCACTGCAGTGAAGACACTGACCCAGTACTGCACAGACCAGGTCTACTGATGGAACAGGAGCCGCGGGCCCGCGGCAGGTGGATGATGCATCTGATTACTGAGGGAGGGGTCCGCGGACACGCCAAAACGGACCGGACCTCCACCTCTGCTTCCACCTCCATTTCCATCGCGCATCAGATGAGAGGAGGAGGAGCCTCAGTGCTCAGGCAGAGGGAAGGGGGTGGGGCTTTGGAGGGAGGCGGGTTGTTCATGTTCAAACTTTTACTAAGCGCTGTGAGAAATGCCACATCGGTAGGTATAGCTTTAATTGTTTCAGCTCTAACTGATATAAAACTCCCATAACCTTCATGACAGTATCCACTGACGCTCCTGTTAGTGTAACTCCTTAAACACAACTACAGCAAAGTAAGGAGCAAAAATAAGAACAGTTAATGCTAGTTGAAACCCATGATGCATAGAAATATCTTTATTTCTGCTGTATTGTTGAACAATTTAACATGGAGTTTAAAGGGATTAACTCCCTTTCCGAGCCAGCCCCCAGTGGAGATTGTCGTTACTGTAGCACTTTAGCCCCAGGTGTTGCTTGCATTTCATTGATCTGTTGTGTCACATTAATGCATGTTTCATAAATTTGTATGAGCAAATTTGTTGTTGTTATTATTATTATTATTGTTAATAGTCGAAACGGTAGTAGTAGTAACCCCCCTCTATAAAATAGATGTCCATCTGTCTTTCTGCCATCATTTTGTTTCCAGAGCTGGCAAAATATTCAGTATTTTTCACAAACTTGCTACACACCAACCCCCCCCCCCCCCAAAAAAAAAAAAAAACTTCTCTTGTATCAGCATCAGGTAATGGCTACATTGGTATTTTAAACATTGGTGTTAGTATTGGCCAAGAATTTCACTATCAGTGCACACTCAAACACTAATGCAGACTGTGCAGCCCAAAGTCACATGGGAAGTCAGAGCAACATAAACCTGCCAAAAGTGATCAGCAAATACCTGGTATCACCCAAGTCCATATCTGGAGCCAAATTCACCAAGCCCAGACTCATAATTTTCCTTAATGTCTTTTCTGTTTTTTATGTCAGTATAGATGTAAAATACTCTAGGCCTTGAATTGCATTCATTATGGTCTTTAATTCAAGTCTTAAATTTAATATTTGGAAACTTACAGAAGCCCTATCTATAAGGTTCTTGTAGAAAATATAGAACTGAAACTCCAGGAGCAATGTGGATAAATTGATTTTGTACTTTTTATTTCCCATTGCTCTGTTTTCATAGAACAGGCAAACACAAAGCACAGAAGACACCTATAATTAAACATTAATCCACACAGATCCAAACAAGTTAATTAAACCCTCCAGTTGATAAGTGCCGTGCTGTAGTAATAGATGTTAGCGTGTTTTGTTTGCAGCAGATGAAATCCAATACTTAGCAGCTATCAGATAATGCAAACAGGGTTCATTTTCTGCTTCACGAAACAGAAGTGGAGCATCAGAAGAGGCTGCTTCTGAATCCATCTATTCCACATGAATGTTATCTGACTCTATGTGTCAGGTAATCAATAGGGATGCCTGCAGGTTGCATGAGTACAAGTGGACAATATGTAGTAATCCACTGTATTAGCACAGTCTCAGTGTCATGTTTCCTGTAGATCCTTATGATTCTGATTCTTCACAGGAATTATCTTCTTCACTGGTTGTATTTCTATGTAACACACAAAGATTAAATCAAGTCAGGTTTATTTATGTAGAACCAATCATAATACATATGGATGGGTACTAAACAGGCCCCAGGGCCAAATAATTAAAGACTAGAGCATTGATAAGCTATTGGCTATCGTTATTGGCTAAAAATCTAAAAAATTAATAAAATAGTTCTGTGTAGTACAAGAACATAAAAGTTGATTGGCTAATTTTTTTTTCACCAACTTTGTCTCTGGTGTTCACATGAGAACTACATAGGAAATTGGACACTTCACTCGATTTTTTTGCACGTTCAAGCATAGTCATGAGCGATCTGTCACAAAACCTAGTGAAAGTCTGTCAAATTCAGGCAAAGAAATGCAGAGTGTGACGTTTAGTTCACAAAAATAACAGACTGAAGCCCCAAATGATCTCGCCTGAATTTTACAAAGAATGCATTTTTGCCTGGAACAAGGTCTTGGTCACTTACAGTGAATCAGCACAACAAACAGAGAGAATGATTACATCAAGCAGAACAATGTCCACACCTGATAATCCCTTAAATGCATCTAGTTACAGCTGTCCAGCATTTAACTTTACAAATGACTGACTAAATGTAGTTTTTCAATATCAATGATATTATGAATTAATCAATATATGGTTTAACTGTTGGAAAAAAAGAAATAAACCAGGACAACTAAGATATTAACATCTCATATGCATACATGTATGCAATGGTGGATATGGCAAAAATGGTGCTTTTTTCTTTGCGTGTTTACACATAAATACAGAGGTCAGTGGTCTACGATAAGGTGTTTTTTTTCTCTTTTGTAAATTAAGTAGGAACAGGGTCTCTGCAAGTTCTTAAGTTTTAAATTCAGTTTCATAAAATTAGATGTTAGAAATCATTGCATAATGTTTTGCACAAACCACTAACCATTTTTTCTAATTGAATTTAATTATCCTTTAATTTCCTTTGGTTTCTTGCAGTGCATGGCCATTATTTTTAAAATGCAATATTTTAGGAACAGTTTTGACACAGAATGTTGCAATCTGTGGCACAGATGTTCACTTGGAGAGTGAACTGAAACCTTTTAAACTAAGTCAGATTCAAGTGTTAGCATCCCACTTCTAACCTATCAGTGTCCTTATCACCTCAGTGAAGTTTAGAGCACTGAAGTCTTTACCCTGACGTTGCAGTTGGTATTTACTTCTTTCCATTTATTTGTCCTCACTCTCCTTCTCTCCATTTGTCTCTTTCTATCTGTCTTTCGCTGAGCGCCAGAGTTCAGTATTGATGGAGCTCTAAAGCGATAGTTGCCAGAGTGCTAAACTGACATGACAGGGCTATAAAAGAGCATTGGAGATCGATACCGCCATCATTTACCCTGCTGCACCGTCCTCCCTGCCTCCGCTTACCGCACACATTCCCTGATAAGAAACAGTTTCCTAATACACTTTCTCCACCTCTGCAGTACTCTGTCTTTCACGTGTAATAGTCTATAAAATAATAATGTTTTTTAAGGATTATAAATATCCTAAACAGGCTCTCTTGTATTAGCTGTTACCTAAATGTTGGAAATGCTGCAGTCTGGTCATTGCATTATGGAGGCAGAGCAAGTGTTAAACAGTGGGACCACGCCTTCGCCAGTGAGCCTCTGCTCACATGAGCCGACATGATAGAGGTCATGAGGGGCCCTCACATGATCTGTGTGTTTAGAGCCTTGTTCACATATGGGCCAAGTGCAGTCATTTCATACCAATTCACCAAAACTCCCAGAAAATGTCTGGAAGTTTCTCCAAATAATATGGTGAAAACTTCAAGAAAACCAATGAAAAACAAGCTAAATAGGTATCACACAGAGAGGAAACATAGTAAAGAGTCAGTATAGTGCAAATACCTACCTATGGGGGAAAAAACACAGAAGGTAATATAACAGCCAGTGGGTAGAAAAAAAACCACAAGTGTAAAAATAATTAAAATAATGTTTGAAAATTAAAAGACAGAACAGACAGTCAAGATGTGATTTTTTTTCAGCTTCATTAGTATTTGTACAGTGACAAATTTTGTAATTGTTCCTCTGTACACCACCACAGTGGGTATGAAATGAAACAATCAAGATGTGTCTGAAGTTTGGGCTTTCAGCTTTAATTCAAGGGGTTTTACAAAAATACTGCATTACCCATTTAGGAATTACATGCATTTTAAATGCAGTGTCTTCAAAAAAATAACTGCATGAAGAGTGATTGTATATTTGAACAAAGCCTTTGGCAGTCAGTTTTTTTTTTTTGCAGGATGAAATAATCTGTAGATGATACATATGATTCCTAGAAGTATATTATAATATTGTACTACACACAGTAATGTGGTTCCAAGAAAGTGAAAGCTTGAGAAAATGTGTTTTTGAAAAGGTAAAATTCTTTGTTTAGGTGAAAAACTTTGCATTCATTAATTCTAACTTCAACTGTCACGTCAATCTTTATTTATTTGGGTACCTTGATACACTTACTCTTTGTACAGAGTACTCGCTTCATTTTAATTTTACCTATTTATTTTTCCTTGCTTAGTGTACAGTTTATTTCCTTTATTGTGTGTTAGTTTAGTTTAAATTGTTTTAACTGCACAGTTTGTGTCATTTATTTCATTTTAGTTTAGTTTAACTGTTTATGTTAGTCGTTTGAAGGGAACTTCTTGAATCTTATTTTAGCAACAAATGTTTTCATCAATAGTCTAGCAAATTATCCATGGGATTTATTCAGTTTCAATCCAACCCAGTGAGTTAGTGTAAAAGGACATAAATGTATGTCTAGCTATGATTAGTTTGAAGATGTTGAGACACCCAGGGTGGGTTGATGGGGTGAGGAGTCAGATCGTCCACACTGCTGTTTCCAGGTTTTAACTGTGAGTTTGAGTCTGATAGTATGTTTAATTTTCAATTCAGAACGAATCTAATTGAAGCAGTGAAGTGAGGTCACATCAGAAACGGTCACATTCGACATGCATTCTAATGCCAAGTGTGAACAGGATCTGGACACTGTCTAGATGCATTGAATAGAGCTTGTGTGTGCTTTCTGTCACTGAGCTTTATGCTTAAGCTCGTAGTGTTACAAATTAAAAAGGATTGCACAAGATCACTGCTGGTTGGTTCTATCAGCAGTGATGTGACATCACGACATATGTGAGTGTGATAGATTATGCATCTCTGTATGCAACGTTCCTGACACAATGTGGTCATACAAGTTCATGACTTACTGTAGAAGAATTCTAAACAGCTATAAAAGATTCTTGTAATGTTTCATAATGGCAAAAGGAACTGGGAGGCAGGGTTGACGGTAAAAAAGCTCCTCAGTTTCAATCAGGAAATACAGAAGACCAATGGGCAGATGACATTTTATTGGTTTCAGTGCTTGAAAGTCAGTCCATGTCTTATCTTATGTTACCTCTTCTTGTATTGGTTTATTGTTTTGACCAGAAACTGATAAAGAGTATTATCTAGCCAGAGGAAATGTATAACAACTCTTCTGAACTTCTCTTTCTGTTCATGAAGATAACGTTGACTCTCAGGGCCAGTTTTATTAAGCAAATGATCATCTAACCACACTCCAGGAGAAGCACTGTTTAGAGTGGCTAGTTTTGTGAGTGACCACAACAGTGCACAGTTTTATGAACAATAATGGCCAGAACAATGTACCAAGAGTAGTTATTTCAGGAAACAACAATGTAGACCATGGAGAGGCAGGAGAGGGAGGAGTTTTCAGTGGTATAAGTGGATTTCACTTTCAGTACCCTACAATCCCAAAATCTCCATATCCAAGCAAACAAAGGGAGATCTGAACAATAATGTGGGCACAGAGCTCAACATAGAAGATGTGTGAAGATGTGAAGGAAGGAGAAGTCACATTTTTAGAAGACCATAGTACTGATTTCTGACTTCCACAATCCATAGAACTTCTATTTGTGATGAAACTTAAACAGTGGGCTATTTCATCTTTGTGGATTATAAGGAATTACTCTTTATAATCTCAGTAAATCCAGGAAAGGTTGGCACACTGTTTGTATGGACCACAGAAGTGTAAAATATACTTGAAATTTGAATGTCATTTATCGGTGTTAAAGATGAGATGAAGCCTGACATTACATGAAATAGGGCATTAGTGACTCCAGATTTTTTCAGATCAACTTATTTGTCAATGAAGTCGAAGTTGAGTCGACTTGTCATATGATGATGTCATCACATTGACAGCGGAGGAACAACACAGACACACAGCTGTTCAACAATGAGCAACATGTAACGTTCACTGGAACATTACCAATGTACAGTAAAGAGCAGAGTTTGAAAGCATCAGCAGTCCTTCTCAGATATTTAACCAAAACAAAACATAGGTGAACACCTTGAATTTTCTTTTAAATTTAAGTGAACAACATAAAGTGGGAAAAGGTTAAGACAGCGACAGAAAAGACGCGCAGCATGTTAGAGAAAAGAGCGCATTGTCTTCATGAAATAAATGAACAGAATAATCCAAACACACTGGCTGTCCAAATTATTATTCAATATTGGTGGTGCTTGCGTGGTTCACAGAACATTAGTTTTTCTAGATCACAGTCAGTTTAGTAATCCTACTCTGAGTCGTCTTCTTCCTTCAGTCTTGGCCTTGCACTAGTGATGTGCGGGCGTTTTTTTGTTGTGTTTTTTTAACCCGCTTTGTGGAATTTTTTGACCTGCCCCGCAAATAAAGTGACATTTTTTGGACCTGCACCAACCCGGCTGTCCGCTGATCCGTGCATCACTACCGCTCACTGCGCACTGTGCTCCATGTTTTCATGTATAAAGATGAGAGTATCAACATGCGCTGAATGACAGCTCGCATCGACAAACCGACTTTTCAGTTAATGCCCTAATATGAAACCAAGCTGCTAAGTTGTTAAACGTCTGCATGACTTGCTATTGAGTGTTCAGATCATTTGATAACATTATGTCTGTGCATTTTCTGATCGTGATGTCAGGACCATGAACAGTGCAGGTAAATATGGTCTGTTTTATGGTTGATCTACTTTGATAATATCTTCCTGTGGCATTCCATAGAAATCAACACAAATCAAGGAAAATCTCTCTTCTACCACCGGTTCTCTGCTCTCAGCAGTATCTCCTCCATGTGCAACTATCACAGCCAGGCACAAAATGGGTGAAGTCATGCTTTTTTCAGCCTTAAATAATGACAAAATAGCCTATTGCGAATCTCCATGATGCGTGAATTATTTAAACACTGTTCTCCCCACATTTTGTGCTCTAAAAGGGAAACTCCTACCAATGCATATGCAATTAGGCCAGGTTAAAAAAAAAAGAAGACATTCACACTAACTTGCAGGTTTTTAGTAAATTTCCACAGATTTTTGTTTCTTTAAACGCAAAAAGTTTGTGCTGGTGCAAGACATTAGTAAATCAGTCCCTGAGTTGTTACACTGCTGGTTTATAGGAAAGAAATATTAATCACGTTTAACCTAATCAGACAGATAAGGCCAGTTTTATATAGTCATTGTCAGTCAGAGGAAGGTTTTCTGAGGTTTTTTATGAGTGGTTCTCACCATATGATAATTTGAATGTGGTGTCTAGAATTCTCTGCTTTCACTTCCGTAGATCAACACAATAGTCTGTTTGTGCTTTGAAAATATGTCACAAGACAATATTTAATATTCTAACATCTAACTCACAAGATGCGCCCAGTGGCTGGCCTGCAGCCACCATCAATAGATGATAAGTGGACCAATGGTGACAGTGACAGGCTGAGTGAAGAACAATTCATTTTAATAGCCAACTTTCATTTTGCAAATAAGGGAAAAGGACATTTGACATATTATTCTGTAAGCAGGTTGCTGCATTGTATTCTATCTTGAGATTGTAGAAAAAAACAACATTTGCATTCACCACTGTTTGTTACATTAAGGTGGCTCTTTCCTAGAAAAAATATTACCAACAATACCTAAAGTGCATCATAAAACTTTATTGATTTCCTGTAAGAAAATTAAAAAAGACCCATATTTCTCAGAGCACAAGAATTTAACTTGCATCTGTTTTCCAAGAGCAGATGGCCCTAGAAATAGGGAAACAAGTCATCCATTATCACAGCGACATCTCACAGCAATTCAATAGAAGCAGTTGGTAAAACAAACAAAAAAGGTGTTTTACAACGGGCTGATTTTCTTGAAAAACTATGAATAGTATGAAGAGAAATCAAAGAAAACCATGTTACTAATCTACATATATCTTATACAAACAAGTCTTGAATTGTAAATACTGCACCATCTGGGGCTGATATGATTTCATTCATTTTTTAATCTTATTTCTCCACCAGGCATGTGAACATACACCACTGTGTCTTAAACTGGCAGGCTGCAGGGGGAAGTTCAGTGAATTTGTCTCAAAGTTACATTCCAGACTACACACACTGTCTTCCCATGTGTGAATCTATCTTTAGAGCAAGTTTCTAATTGTCATAGTTTTACAGTAAAAGATAGAAGAAAAGCAAAATTCAGTGTTTGTTGTAGTTGCACAGGTTGTCCACAAGGTGACATCCACGTTCTCTTTGTGCCCACTCATGCTTTCCCTGGAGGAAAGATTTAGAGTGACAAACTAACCTTTACATAAGACTCCTCTAAATTGCTACCCTCTGCTAATAGTAGTTCTGCATCATAGCTTTTAAAAGCCAAAGTAGTTAAGATTATATGTAAAAGTGAATGTCAGGGAGGTGGGAGGGAATGAAAATGACTGCAGCACACAGCCAGGGTAGTGCTTCATAACCACCTACCTGTGTCGGCGTGTGAGCTGATCTCACAGCGTCAGCGCCCTCGCTCAGGTGTGAGAAGGGACTTGTCAGGGTGTGCTCATTATAACGATGGATGAAATAATTTAAGCCAGGGCTGAATTCACCAGCATCTTCTCTCCTTTCACACACTTGAACATGATCCACCTGACATAACTCTTGTATCATTTCCTGTGTGTGACGTTTTCACTGGTCATTCCAGGAGGAGCATTGAATTATCATCCCTCGGCTCCAGTAGCTGTGACTTTGTACATGTAGTGACTGAGTGCTGTAGTGTGTGCATTTACAGCTGTATGAGCACATTTTCAGCTTCATGCCGATTAGCACTGCAAAGAAAACAAAACTCATTTGGATGTAACAGCCATACAACTGGTTTCCAGGTCACTGTTAATAGAGCGGTGCACATATTTTGTCCGTTTTGAGATTATCACTGACGATACGCCAGTATGGTAAGAGAGGCCGGTGATGATGGCGATGAAGGCTGACGGGATGTGAGATAGGAAGAATCTATTAACCTCATGCGACCAGCTAGCCAGCCATGACAGATTGCCCTGTCGCTACTTTATCAACCTCGTTTTGTTGCTTGTGTGTGTGTATGTGTGTGTGGATTAGGAAATAATCCACACTTAAAGCAACAGAGGGAGTATGACAACTCATTCTCTTCCTTTACGTTTTTAAAATTATTTTAGATCTGGTGTCAGGCCTGAATATTAACTGTTTCTTGTACTGCAGGGGTCCTTCTCCACAGCATTGTACGTCACTGACCCGTAGGCTAATCCACCCCGCACTATAGAAGCTTTTGTTTTCACAACTGACTTGATGGTTATATTAATTTGAATCTGAGCCTTCTTTTGTTGCGCTATCTCTGACATGCAGCCTGGTGAATGTGTTTGGAATCCACACACCCCCTGAAGTGCCTCTGTCTCTCATGTTTCTTTTTCTGCCCCCTCCCACCTCCACCCCATCCAATCACACTACACACTACAATGTCTAATTCCTTTCACTTTTCCAGAATAGATGCATCTTTCATCACGTCACTTCACACTTTTGAATCCTCCAAAATAACACCTTGCACCCATGTTTGTCTCCACCCTCACACAATTTATTTCCATTTCTCTGTTGTAGTATTTTAGAAGCAGATTATAGATAGCCTGTTGACTATAGCTTAAAATTTCGTATATAGACATTGATCCGAGTATCTAACTCTCAGCAAGAAGGTAAATATGTGTGTTCAAACTAGTTCTTAATGGTCCAGGAGGTTTAGGGGGATTTAATAGCACAAATGTTAAAATATATTGTCATTAATGTATGATCACCTGAAAATAAGAACTGTACCTTTAAGTAAGGTTTTTTTTAATATATATATATGTGCAGATGAGACTTCTGCATCTACTCTCTGCCTGTGTTTTCAGGCTGTACAAAATGTACCATGAGATGCTCTGATTTTGTCAGATCTCAGGTGTTTTCAGACAAGTAGAGGGGCTTAAGTACATGATTGACAACTGTAATTACCTGAAGACTAGACAAGACAGGTAGACTAACTGTAGTAGCCAGTGTCTCGATATGGAACTGTGAAAAGTGGCCTCTCCTTCCTATTATGGCACAACAATGTCTTTTTTATCTGTCATGATATTTAGTTTTTGATTTGGTTAAATAGTAAAGAGTTATAGGAAGAAGGTGTGTTTTTTTTCAGATCCTGATGTTTTTTTCTCTTGTTAATCTGGGTCCAGCTTTAACTAAACAGCCTAAAATAGACAAAACAAACTGGCGTTTACAGGGGACTTTTTAGTGTTCTCAGTGGCTACAGAACATTGGAAGTTGCAGCAGAACGTTGCAAGTTTCCTGCTTGATGTCCCCAGATATTTCACTCTGAACCTTTAAAATCTAGCCACAAACCAGACACAGGTTTATGAAATAAAGTTTGTTTGTTATTGCACACTTTTATTGATTTCCTTCTTGTCCACACAGTAGCCATCCTAAGGCATTGAGTCCAGCATCCTCTTACTCCTCGCTCCTTACTCCTCTTCTCCCTCCTTCACTTTTATACTATCATCCCAGAGCAGTGTTCTTGGCTTCCCCTTCTCCCTCTTCTTCTCTGTCTATCATTCATCCATCCATCCACACAGCCATGCTCCCTCCTTTTGTTATTCACCCCCTATCTCTCCACTGCAGAGATTCCAGTCACTTTCGCACCCTCTCTCCTCTTCTTCTCACCGCTGTCCCTGTTTGTTTGGTTTTTTTTTTGTTTTGTTTTTTTTTTTAAGGAGTTGGGGGAGGGGGGGGCAACAATGGCACCAGGATAGGCCAAGTCTTCAACAACATGTCCTGACTGAATAGGATGCTGCAGGGTTTGGAATGAGAGGCACAGAGGGTTGAGAAGCGACCAACAACTACAGGAGAAAAGGAGGTTTAGGTTTTGTGAATGGGCTGGCAGCTGCTTGGTGTTCCTTATATTAGGCAGTTCATGTATTTCCCATTGGTTATCTGTGAACTAGATTTTTATTCTACTTCAACTTTGTAGATCAGATTCCAAACAAGTATCATCAGCCCAAGATGTTTTATTATTCAACAAACAATCCAAAGATATTAAGGTTTATTCTTGTGGAGCATTTGAAAACTTTACATTTAAAATTTTTGCGACAACAAAACAAAATGGACCATGTAGAAGATTTATTTCTTAATCACATCACAGTCAGGAACAAAATCTTGTATCGTGTTATGGGACGTTTCAGCAACAGTAGACACATTGTGCAGACAGATGAAGGATGTCCAGATTTAAGGAGCAAATTTGCTGCCTCATGATGTTTGCCTTCATGATGATGCCCTTAATTGTTTTACTTGTGTCCACACAAACTTTTCTCATTTCTCATAATTGTTCATATAGTAAACATCCATCACCTGGCCCTCCCTTTCTATTCTCATCAGTTCACTACATGGATGGCCTCAATCTTTTTAAGATGAAGAAGAGGGCAGACACCATGGGAGGGAAAATAGGGGAGGGAACAAAAAGAGTGTGTGTGTTTGTGTTGGTTGGTGTGTGTGTATGTGTGTGTGCGTGCGCAGACGCCTTGTTAGTTATTGATCCCATTTAATAATCCTTAACCACTGTCTACTCCCCTGAGAGCACTTAACTCCAACTCTCCCTACCTCCCTCTCTCTCTGGCTCTTACAGCCTCTCTCTTTCCTTTTTACTTGCTCTGCTCGCCTGTTTTCTCAGCTGCTTCTTTATGTGCCTGTATCTCTTTCTCACCCCCCGTGTACCGTGGCTACTCTCTGAAAGTACCTACAAGGTCAAGGTGAAGTGAGGCTAAAGACCAGCACTAAATCCCAGCAGTAAATGGTGTTGTTGGATCTTTTGTGGTACATTTGTTGCTATGGAGTCAATTTGTTCATCTCTAAGCTCATTGAAAACATACTGGGCCAGGTACGTAGTCTGTAATGGTACACCACTCTTCTGTGAATTGAGCTCCACATGTTTAGGCTTTTAATGTTTAGACATTTCGAAGTGGACCCGGAGGGTTTTGGCAGTGGATTTGCTTGCAGACAGAATCCTGCTTTTTGTTTTTTTTCCTACTCGTGCGGTGAAAGATTGGGCCATAGATCTGCCAGTATGTGCAATCACTTCGTTGATCTCTAGGAAAGTTTCCATAATGGATTGTTTTGATCACTTGCTATCCATTTGTTTGTATACTACTATGCTGTGTCCTCGACTAACCTGAGCAAGATTTCAGATTGTGAACTCAGTGGTTATATTTGTTCGCTGTTCTATTTATCTGATTTATTTAATTAATTTGATTTCTCTTTAGGTGTGGTAGTTTTCATATTTATAGTTATAAGTAAAATGTCTTATGTAGCATTTGAAAGATTAGATGAAATTATACATCCATTGCAATCTCTGTTTTTCATTGACCATCATTTTAGCCAGTTGAATAAGTTGGTTATTCCCAACCATTGTATTATTATATATACCCCAAGAAGTACCGCTGTAGATTCTTGTAAATGTAATGGTCCTTGAAGAGGAAAAATGATGTTGACAAATAAATGTTATATTGACTTATGTGAACGTACAAATACTACTGATCTAAGTATGAGGTTAGTATGCAATTAAGTGAGAAATAGTTATCTTACACTTGGAATCTACAGGTTAAATAAACGATAATAAGTCAAGATAAAATTGCTAGTCAAGCCATGGATAAATGACCCAAGGAGTTAAGACAGTTAAGAGGCAAATATGATTTTAAAAAACTATCCTGAATAAAATTTGTGAGGAAAAAATTGTCTCAATACATGGTGCGGCATTGTGTGCAGTGTTTGAAAAGATTTAGTTCATAGTTTTGGTTTGTTAGTTTGAGCATAATTTTGTAGTGTTAGTACTTGAGCTATAGAAAATGTTAAAAAGTCTTGGAAACTGCCAGTTAAAATATTTTTTTTTGGACATATCCAGGTTGATCCAGTAGAGATAGATTATTCTTATTACAATGTCTGTTACGCTTTTGAGAACTGCAGGCTGTGGATAGACACTGAAACTGTCTGTTAGTACTTTGGAGGATGGGACAATCGACCTCTGGTTCATGGATTCACTTTAGGGCAAAGACACACTGACCTGATTTTTGGCGGTCAGATGTTGTCTGGCATTCTGGCGAGATCAGTGACATGAGTCTGTTTGGTGTGTTCTGTGTGATCGGTCGTTGTTAATGCCATCGCAATTCTTTTCACCTTATTCAACATGTGTAATTGGCCATTACCTAGTCACTCAGTCTGACCAATCTGATTGGTGGAGGGATAGCCCTTGACTAGTAAATCAGTGAATGAGACGACCGGAATCTTTCTTCTTCCACAAGAAGCTTGAGAGCTGACAACGCCAGTATCTTCTTATTACTAGCTATCCATTCAACGAGTACAATAATCCTTCTTGACTACTCAACACTCTCTGCTGACGACCATTACTGATGACAGTAAGCTCTGTGTTTTGGTCTAGAGAGATGTTCCGTCATTTCAGGTTGTTCGTTGTTTTGGGCCACAATACAGATTAGCTCCACCTGCTGTTATGGAGACACTACGTCTCACAAAAGTGCAGCATGTGCGCTCAAGTTGGTAGTTGATTTAGTGTGTTCTTCACACTTTTTTGACCATGTCATGGAGACAGGAGCCAACTGATCAGTCGGCCTACCTTTTCTGGTGACAATCGACAGTCAATTTGATGTGTCTTCGCCTTTAGAGAGGCACATAACCAGGGTAGTTAGGTGCCTGTTACTGATAAAGGGAATGATATCTAGATAAGGAAGTCTGACTTGATAACTTGCAAATAATGGTGCTGACAGTTCTGTCTTAACGGTGTAGTTTGAGAAACAAATCAGATTTTCCTGCTGTCTTAATAAAATAAACTGAATTGAAGCATAAAGCACTAAATATACTTTTTGATCACAAAAACTATTTAAAGTTTTGACATCAGTATCATGTATTTTATCTTCCTTTGGAAATCAACCGCACAATAACTCCCACTGCATGGGCATAAAGGTTTGACTGAGAAGCTGGTGGAGTAATTCAAATAAGGAAGTAACCTTTGCATTCCGCAGGGAGTGGGAGTATTGACTTGCAGGACCATCATGTCCATATTGCAGACGCACAAATGGTCTCATAATGGTGCAATGAGCATAACAGTGGCTTTAGCCATAAGCTAAAGCCATCTCACTAACTCTCGGTGATGCCACTTGAGTGTTTATTGGAGTTTCTGAAGCCTTTTTTTTCAGGATCATTAAACTTGATGATCCTGAATCGTTATGTTGGTACTGATGAGGAGTGACCTCGCCCTCTGAGAGCCAAGATGTCCAGAGCAACAGCAGAATCAGCACTTATGACACTGGTAGTACAATCAACGTAAACAAACGTTCCTTGTCAGCACTTCATTTTTCATCCTATTTGAAAAATAGATAATTAATCCATAATGTTCGACCAAAGCGCTGGTGAACTATCACAAGAACAAGCAAATGAAAGGAAGGATTAAAAGATGAATACGCATGAATACACAAATGAGGTCATGAATAAAAATGGTAAACAAATAGAGCGGACCGGGAGGAGTGAGAACAATCGACCAAACAATCTCTGAGGGCTCCTTTTAGTCGTTTAGCTTTGTTTTCTCCTCTTCTCTAAACGAGCTCCTTTAATCTGTCACTCACTCCCTCATGCTTTTGTTCTTCTCTTTATTTGGATGGCAGGGCTCATTTCAGCTGGATGATCTGATCGATAATTACTATCCAGGCCACACACACATACACACACACATGCACGCACGCACACATACAAACACACACACAGAGTCCTGAATTATGGGTGTACCCCCTGTAATGAGCACACACTTTCACAGGAAACACACAACTTATGAAATAGTTAAATATTGTTGCTCATTCTATAATGGTCCAACCCATGGATACACACACATATAACATTTTTCATAACTGTCACCCAGCTTTGTTTTTGAGAGCCCGTTTGGAAATGTCAAGCTTTTCAAGATTTATTTTGCTCCTGCTGCACGTCAGAGAAATTAATACCCAGCCTATAAGTTTCGACCCACATCATCACTCACCTCTCTCTTTCTTCCTCTCACTCTCAGTCTCACACCGGCACAAACACACACCTTTAATTCCTCATCATGTGTTGCACTTTTTTGCATGACTTTCCTTTTTGTGTGGCTAACACACCCCTTCAAGCGTGTACTTTCATATCAGGCCATTGAGCGTTTTTTTAGTGTTATGAATATGTCAGAGACTCTGATTAAAGCAATGGTTCATAAACTTTTCACCGCAGTGCCGGTGCTGTATCACTCACACACAAACGCACACACACATGCACACTCACACTCACATACATACACACGGACCAAATAAACAAAGTAGTTGGCATTTCCTAATTTCGGGGGTGATGTTAACTTCTCTGCAGAACCTTTGTTTAGTTGATTTGTGGTAATGCAATAAGTCATTGTGTGTGTATGCATGTGCACTTTACCGTGCACGCTGCCTGCCTCTCGGGCTCCTTGTGAAATAATAGTGCTCTCAGATCTTTGGATGGAGTGAACAATACTTAATAGGGCCATGATAATAAGTATTAAAATCACTGGACCTGAAAGAAAACGTGATGCGAGTCTTAATTACAAGAGAACGAAAATGAGAGCGAAAGAGAGAGAGAGCGATTGAATGGACAGAAGAACAAGTGGAGATAAAATGAGAGAGGACTGAGACAGAAAAGGTAGGAAAAAAGCCATCGAATGGGTTTTAAAAACATCATGATGAGCGAGATGGAGGCGATGAGGGAGGGAAATAGAGGGACAGATTGGATGTGTGTGTGTGTGTGTGTGTGTGTATGTGTGTGTACACTGAAACACAAAGAGAGATTGAGATAGATTAGGAGAGAGAGAAATACTTTGTACCCTAATTCCCCTTCTCTCTAGCTGGGTTGTATTGAATAGAGGTGGGGGGCAGGCCGTAATCATGCACACCCTGCTGTGGTTTTTGTACTCTCTGATCTCTCTTTTCCCATGTCTAGTGCTGCATCTCCTAAGCGTGCACACACGCACATACATATACACACTCCTACATGAGTGAGCCTCTCATTCAAGGATCCTATCATTAGGCACCCTGGTATGGTAGTTATCAGTTCCTCTTCAGTCTTGTTCCTTTTCCACTGGACAACAGCCACGTTTTTAGTGCCAAAAAATAAATAAATTTGAAATGACACCCACCAGTTGGATGACTTAACCTGATAGAAATGTAATAAAATGATAAACTCTGTTGTGCTGAAGCAGTCCTGGTTGTGTTCGTGCTGGTGAGCTTTGAGTGTCGACCTATAGTTTTGTTGTAACACCTGGTCATAGGCAGGTGAAGTCCCGTCTCTTCTACAGGGCCCCATGGGAAATTATATGGGAAAAAAATATAGTATACATGTCACCAACAAAAGAATAACCATTAACTCAGCAAATTTCACCTCATCCTTCAACAGGGAGGTGAAAAGTATACTTGGCATCAATGAAAACTTTACACTTTTTTTATTCATTTTTTTTTCTATAGATACTTCCTTGAGAAATGATTTCTGGCTGAGTTAATTGTAACAGCTCAAGACATGTTGATGACCACTGAACTGTGACCATTTTTGCCCTCCTTGTTATGCTACCATGTGATTGGCTGAAAAATGGATAATGTGATTTTCCTCATATTCTTGAGACTGATAATATCTATATCCAGGCAAATGGTGGTCATACCAGATATTGAGTGCTGTGATTTTCAATTTTGTATTGTTTTCTTTTCAACAAATTTATTGGCCTTGATCACGCAATAAATACACAGCATTCATTAAATTTCATGTGTAGAATTGTACAGTCAATAAATCAAAGCAGAGTTTATTTGAAAAAATTAAATTATTAAGCTCCCGCAATAAAAATAAATAAATAAATAAGTGTAAAGTTTTCATTCATGAACCACCATATATCTCGTCACGTTGAAGCTGCAGAGATCTCTTCAGTGACTCAGATCATGAACAGATCATTGAGAGAGAACATTACAGTGGCATGAGGTTTACATATTTTCAGAGTCTGATACTTCATCAGTTTTACAACAAACTGCAACTTTCTTAGCTCATAAAATGATCTTTTGAACTAAATAATAATCATATGTTAAAATAATGATAAGATTCAAAGGTGATCAAAAAATTATTTACCTCTCCATAGGGTATTTTTTTCAAAATAAGGTGCGGAACAACTTGAAAGAGTTGGACTGTGATACTCTTTTAACTTGGTAAAGATACAAAATGTAACATTTACATATGTTTGCTTGTCTGTGTGAAGTTTGTGTTGGCTTTTGTCTTTTACTCTGAGCTGGTCTTGACATTTCTAAAATCATAATAACTAGTGTTGCACACAGTTGCTTCTCATCGGAGAAGAATTGACGCTCTTATCTTAAACCAAATTCAGGGAAGTTCTTTGTAAAGGATTATTATTATTGGGAAAAGAATAAAACAGGGTGTGTCTGTGCAGTATATATATTAGAACAGGGGTGTCAAACATGTGGCACATGGCCCAGAACTGTTCCATCAAAGGATCAAATTTAGCCCATTGGGATGAATTTGTGGGGTGCAAAAATTACACTGAAGATACTAAAAGTCAAGGGTGTCAAACTTATTTTAATTCAGGGGCCACATTCAGCCTATAAATAATGACATCATGTTTTTCTTTCTTTTTATTTTAGCTTAAAAAATATGTGTTTAGATGTACAAACTGTCCTTTGACAAAAAATGTGAATAATCTAAACAGCATGAAATTTCTTAAGCAAAAGAAGTGGAATTTTAACAAAATTGCTAAATGTTTTAAGCTTTTGTAGATCCATTACAATCTGTAAGTAGTAGTATGCCTGTACAAATAATAAGCTGAGACAATATTGTAAAAAAACTGCACTTAAACTTTTTTGCACTAAAACAAAGACAAAAATTTGGAGCTATTGTTTCTAAGTTTTTATGCCATTATTTTACAGGTCCACGTGGTTGAGATTAAACTGGGTTGTATGTAGCCTATGAACTAAAATGAGTTTGACACCCCTGGGTTAGAGAAAATAATCCATTTCGAATTTTCTTTCACAGAAATGTCCACATTTCAAAGCATCCTTAGACAGACACTAAAAAACCATGTTGCTTCCAGAGGCTAAGCCACTGATGTGTGAATATATGTGTGTTTGTGAGTGGGAGGATGTGTCACATTGTAAAACACTCTGAATATCATCAAGGTAGAAGAGTGTTGCACATATGCAAGTCAATTTACCATTTAAGTCCATTTGTCTGACAAGTCTATAGCAAAAACTTAATCATCACATAAAATTGCTCATTTTTCACAGGGATGAGTCTTTTAGTTGTTACTGTCACAGTTTAAGGACTTGATGAAGATGGTGCATCAAAGAAACTGAGAACTTTGACAAGTTATGATAAAATAACAAAAATCAGCCAATGGAAGGATGGGCATTAGTCCTGTTGTTTGTGTCTCTCTGCTGACAGTGGAATTTTGGATGAAATTCAGATTTTTTTCTTTTACTTTATCTTTTGTGAAGGTCAGCAGTTGATTATTATAGCTGATTCTTAAACCAATAACTTAAATCTTGCTTGTTTGTTTGTTTGTTTGTTTTCCAAATTACCACAGTGTCCTCCTTCAGAGGGATAACAGTTTTCTGAGGGATATCAACATTTGGAAGCCGTTTGTCACCATTGGCGTTTATTCCTCCACCCTCTCTGCTGCCATGAGCAACCTCATTGGAGCCTCTCGCATCCTCTACGCCCTGGCCCGGGACGACTTATTTGGTAGGCAGCACAACAGGTTCATACACGATGAAACTCACTTACTTTACCCGCCCTCAGGGAGAGTAGAGTTGAATGCAACATAAAAACAGACTTTTCTCCTTTTACTTAATCTGCCAGAAAATCCAGTGGATGAGCAATTAAATATTTAGTTTAATACCTTAAAAAGCAAAAATGCAATTGAGAATGAGAAGAGGCCCTAAAATGTAATTTCACAGTGAACTTGACCTATGGCTTTTTACAGAATCTCACTAGTTGGACAGTTCTGGTTATTCAAAAAATATATTCATTTTAATCTTTTACTAAAGCGATGTAATACTGCATACTCAACAACTGCAGCAAATGAGTCCAGACGATGAAACTTTAACAGTTTCATTCATTCATTAATTTTCTGAACCCGCTTTGTCCTCACTCAGGTCACAGGGGTTGCTGGAGCCTATCCCAGCTACTTATGGGCGAAGGCGGGGTACACCCTGGACATAACTTTAACAGTTGCACTGAATAAATAGTCTTTGTATTTTTAAAAGGTTTTTTTTCATGTACATAATTGATATTTTAGAGAAATGTTAAAGAAAGCAAAGTTTTTTCAAATTTTAATTTCTCAAAAGTAATACTTAACATGTCAGTTCTTCCATCAGTTTATGTCCATAAGCATGTTTAATGCATGTTAAAAATGTGTATGGAATTGAAGAAAAAAAAAAAAGGAAACAAGGATTTTGAACTAGCATTTTGTTTCTTGCTTAAGGTGATTTTAACCTTTTTTCCATAAAAATGTGAATACTCGTAGAGGAAATGGAAACGTCAATTTTGAGTAGATTGTGGTAAAGATTTTAATTCCCATCAGATGAAGTACCAGCTCTTTACTGTGTCAGCCTGGATATTCAGATAAACTGTGAAAACACGTCTAATTAACATGTAGTGTGGACTAATGACACATCACAGCCATTTTAGAACCATTTTAAAACAACATAATACACAACTGTTTCTGAGTATGTGTACCGTAGCCTACAGTACCACATTCTGGCAACACAACAGAGCCTAGATTATTTGCTTCAAAACAGTTTTTTGGAAATCCTCATGAAATTTTCTCATTTTTTCAACAAAGGTGCTAGACGTTTAGTGGAAACACAGCTATTGGTTACAACAAGTATAAATGCTCAACCATGTCCTCAACATACTGATAACTACATTTAGCTATTTTAGTGACAATGATTAAAAATGTACAAGGCTGAACTGTCTCTCGATACAATTTTTCTATTTCAACAGTGCAGAGTTACTCATTACTGTATGTGGGTGGTGTATGTTGTATAGATATTTGCCACAGATTTGTCACATTTAAGCTTTTATTGTTTATACTGTAATTTAATGACAGACCGTATCAATGTAATACAGAAAAGAATGAGAAAACTGTTTCAAAAGCACTGATTAGCACAAAAGAACAAATGCAAAATTATAAATGTAAACATAAAAAACACCCCGCAGGCAGAAATGTACATGCAGCGGTGTATGCTGAGTGGTTACAGTGCAGTATTTCTATACCTCATAGACAGATTCTGACTACTGTGACAAGCATTTTGCACGTAATGACATTAAACTAATGCCTTGATGTTGAGTAGAAAGCCAGTCTATATCAAACACAGTTATAAACATGACAAAAGCATTTGATAAGGTAGAAAATAGTAGAGAATTGTAGATATTAATTTGTGTGGATATGCAATTGCTTGTATGATGTACACATGACTAGAGGATGTGTGGGTTGGACAAGCAATTTGGAGATTTTGAAAAATGTAACAAAGTGACTGAGAAAAAGTGTGATTTACATGTGGCAATTATACAAAAGATTCTTTTTAATGTATCTTTCTGAACGAGTAAATGGTTTATTATTTTAAGTGACAGAGTCATCTTAAACACACATACAGTATCAGAAGGACATTATATGACGTTCAGTATTATGGTCTTGACCCTGACGCCTCCGAATGAATTCTCACCACTAAGTGTAGATAACAGCAGGGCCTAAAAGCTCCATTTCACAACCTAATTTACACTTCACTGATAAAAAAAGAAATTGCTGACTCTTGGAGTTCTTCATCTTTGTTCATGTTGTAAGTTTTAACACTTCAAGTTATCATGTTAACTGTAATTATTCCTGCAGTCGTGCCCATATCAAGAGAAGGCAACATCCGTATGATTTCAATCTCAGCCTGCCTCTCTGTAAGAATCCATGCTGCCTGCTGCTCTGTCATTATTAATGACTGTGAGCAACTTCCTTATCCCATACTCTGCTCCTTTGTTAAGTCTATTGCAAATTGATTTGGCCTTTTTCTGTCTGTGTGTATAGCCATGTGAGCGTGTGTGTCAGGGGAGATAAATGGCTGTATTAGTGTAACTTCCTCTGTGGAGTGATCAGCTGGAGCAGAGGCAGATGACTCTCTGTTCACCGACAGCCAAAGGGTTAATTTCAATTAGATTAATCTGTTTCATTAAGAGGCAGAGACTGTGGAACCATAAATGTGTAATGTTCTAGTGGGAGGTAAATGGTCAGTATGACTGCACTGTACATGGACGTGTGTGTGTGTGTGTGTGTGTGTGTGTGGGGGGGGGGGTCATTCGTGCATGCATGCTGTTCACTGCTTAACCTTCCCACTGTCCTATGTAAACTGAGTAATGAATGTGCCATTTTTCTAACACACACACACACACACACACCATTTGCTGTCCAATCCCACCCATTCTCCATGTCTTTCTTCTCTTTTAACTCACTAATCTCTACCTCCTTCACCTCTGTCCTGCCTCTCTCCGTTGCTCAGCTGGCTCCTCACCATCGCATTGATTTAACTTTAAAGTCTCACTGATTTAATTCCGTTCATTTATCAGCTGTGAAATTCAGTCTTAAACTCTGATTCCCTTCCACCAACTTTCACCCCCTCGTCGTTCATCCCTCTCTTTCTCTCTCTCGTCATTCATCCCTCTCTTTCTCTCTCTCTCTCTTTCTCTTCTTGTTATGTCTTTTCACACAACAGTCTTTGCTTGTATCTTTTCTTGCCCATGTACAAACCTTATTGTGTCGAGCTTCAGCGTGCTTCTGCATAAATGTCATCAGTCAAAAGGCTGTATTTAAATGCCTTTTCTTAGACTAAACCATGCACCACCGTAAGGTATGAAATGAAATTAAGTGTCAGCTTAGTGTGGCTCCCGCTCACTCTCCCACCCACTCACTTTCCTTGCTTCCTCTCCTCAAAAGACGTGTACTTAATTACATAAATTGTGTTTAAACGTCAGTAAAAGAAAAAATTACAGACGCTAATCTAAATCCGATCTGATCTGTAAACTCAAACTTCTCCACTTTTTCTCCAAACGGGAGAGAGGGAGTTTTGATGCATTCACATAGCTCAAGATGAAACTTTTAATTTTCCTCACTACTTCGAGACATTTAATATTAATAGCTGAATTAAGTGCATTACTTTGCCTTCAGACTGGAATAAATCCTGACTGAGAGTAAATAAGTAAATAAGTGAGAGTTAAACAGCACAATTAGCCTGTTGGTGTTACAAAAGTCATCAACTAGGAACCTAGTCTTTGCTATATATTTGATCGGGATAGACAGGTTGCTGCTGGAGGGGAGCAGTAAGATTTTATTTGTCACTCTGTATGTTGGTTTAAATATGGCCTTATCATTTCTGGAGATTAAAAGAAAGAATCAATACAGATGGAATACATTGCTGCTGTTGTGAGCTTTGGGTTTTTGGAAAGATATGGTAGAAATAAGTTACATGTTTTGTGAAATGGGAAACAAATGAGTGCAGGATGTTTTTGTCTATGTAGCATATCACATGCTAAATTCTACTTCTGTGTCCCAACAGAGTTAAACATTTTAAAAATGAAATGAAGTCAGTGTGAGAAACGCCTCAGCAAAATATCTGGGTCTTATAGTTGATCATTCATTATATAAATTGCATATTAATTATGTGAAATCACACACATGAAGATCCATCTCAATACTAAACAAAACTTAAACTTAGGATCTTTTAAATCAGTATGATTTGTATATATTTTATTGTTCTGTTCAGCACATAGATCTTAAAAGTCTGGGGAAATACATATAAAACTCACCAAATTATCATTAAATCACACGATGAAGAATCAACTAATGCCATTTTAATAAAATTAAACATTTAAAAATTTTTTGAACTCATTACAGGATTGGACAAATAATGTGTTAAGTGTTAATGAATTCTTAAACAGGTGAGCTGAAGGTTTTGAGTCTCATGACTTTACTTATGCTACAATTTTTAGAACTTGAGACTTCAGTGACCAATGCTGGCAGATGACTTAACCACTGCACCACTGTTTCAGTTAGGGTTGACCAACTTGTTTCAGCTGAAACATATTAATTACTGTAGTAATTATGAAATGGAAGACTCCTATTCACTCCTATCCTCATGATGACTTCATTTTGCTGAACAGTGCTTAAGATCTTCAAAAAAATACTGGATTATGGCACTGCAGTAAAATAATTAATTAAACCACCAGTGTAAATATTTTAAGTTGTTACTCAGTTAACTCTAGCTTTGATGTGAAGAAACATAGAAACAATGACTTCTGTTTTCACATAGGAAAACTTATAAGTCTATATTTTAATTTCGGAGGACCATTCTGTGTTGCTGGCTTGTAAACAATGGCTCAGCTTTTCCTTGAAGCATAGGTTATCAAAAGTTCATATGAGATGACTTGTTTTGCTTGATTTTTTGCTGGGTCTCAAATTGACCTGCTGACCACAGAAAGTTTGGAGTTGCTTGGGACTTATAAATAAAGATTCAAGACTTGTTGCTTGTGCATGTATGACTTCCTCCTACTTCTTCTAACAGGTGATGCTCTAAATATGAATTTAGAATTTAATTTGATAAGGTGAGGAGTCTGTGCCCTAAGCAAGGCCAGATTCTGAACCTCTGACCATCATGAATGTTTTCAGGGAACTGAACGTCCACTGACAGCAAACTTCTTGTTATTTGATAAGTGAATCCATTAATATTTCACAGAGGCTTGTGCGAAGTTAAGTGTCAAAACTGATCAGGAATAGCAGCAAGGAGGGGGAGGTGTCAGTAGAGGAGCTCAAGTTAAACTAGTGCAAGTATTGACAAACTAACAGATGTCTGAGTTTGACGAGTGAACGCAGAAGAACGTCCACCCGCTGTTTCATTTTCTCTACAGTGTGTCAAGAATGATGGACTGCAGTGTTTCCAAACTTTAGGAGCAATGCCTGCATGCATTTAATAGAAAATAAAGTCAATTAAAAACAAGGATGGCCAGTCATTGCCTACTTTAATTACTTAAGCATTTTAAGGTCAAAGCAGATATGTTTAGGGTTGTTATGCTACAATATCACTGTAATGTAGAGGTCAACTGATGTGAATTTTAAATTCCAATATAATACCAATAGTTTGGAGCAGATAAAAGTAAATCATTTGGCTGATATCATTCTTACCCCTCACCCCCCAAATGACACTCAAAACACATTATGGATATCTCAAATGAACTCTATCACTTTATCAGAAACCAGAAAACTGGTGAATTGAACATCAAAATCAAACTAATAAATACCCTTATAAAGGTAACTGAAAGCACAACACAACCAACTAAACTGACCATAAAACATCTAGATTGGAGTGATTTTTTTAATGTCTGGAGTCATTATATTCCTTCAAAGTCAGTGCCATTTTAGAACCTGAACATTAACTTTAGGTCACTATCAGCACCAACCCCTGCTGATACCAACAGTATCAGATGTTATCAGTAGTAATATCTGTACTGAGTAATCAGTCTGTTTCTACTAAAAACTCTGAGGATTTGTTGTTTTTGCCAACCTCTATCTTACTTAGAAAGAATCGGAGAAATAAGTCTATGGCGCTAATTCCAGTGTCCTATCTTATGTATAGTCTTTTTTGTAACAAAGTCATAATTGCTATCATGCATGTGTTCTGAGAGGGAATGTCTCTGTCCTCATCATTGTAGGGAAGGTGTTGTCTCCAGCGAAGAAGACGTCACACAGTGGTAACCCTTGGGTGTCAGTGCTCATCTCCTGGTTCCTTGTTCAGGTGAGGAAACAAATACAGAAATTTGACAGAGGACACTGATTGAGTTTTACAGTTAATTTATAGATTAATTTTTGTGTAGGTCACCCAAACAGAACATTAAGTAAGATGTTATATGTTGCCACAAAAAAAAATCATGTAGCAGAAGTGTTGTCAGCCACATTCTCCTTGCTCTTCACCAAAATGCCACCAAATCTGAAGTAGAGTGGATGTGTCATGCATTAAAATACGGTGATTTTTGCTGATGTTCACAACAAAATAATGTTTATCAATCAGCACTACAGAGTTTCATCTAAACAGAATAGCTGTTGCTGAATCAACAATGGTTTGCATGTAGGGCATATTTGCATGTTGCCTTGTTGTCTAAGTGGTGAAAAGAAGACAGTTTAAAGTGATGAGAAAATATTGGTGTGGGGGGAGGAGAAGGTAGAAAGTCACGGAGGAGCAAATAGGCCTGACTATCCCATCATTATCAGAGGTGAGTGTTAAAGGCTGAATGACTTGTCGTTATTTGAGCACTCTCTCTCTTTCACTAGCTCCGTGTCCCTCCATCGTCCTCCTCTCCTCAACTCATCTCTCTCCACTCTCCAGGAGTGGAGGAGGAGCAATTAGATGGAAATCGTTAGCTGTGCCTCTGTCGCCGCCATCAAAGATCATTGACTCCCTCATCTTCTTTCTCTTTGCCACTTCCTTGGCCATTTGAATGATTTACTGATGACAAAAGTCTGATTGTAATCTTCACACACTGCAGGATTGAAAAGAAGGAAGGACAGGGAGGAAGGCTTGAGCCAAGACTTCCTTCTTTCAGACTTTTAAATCGAGGAAGAGCATGGGGAGAGTAAATACAGAAAAGTTAAAGAAAATAAAGAAAAATGGCAAAACTGTATCTATGACGTTAGCCTGACTGAAATATAAAGAGAAAATTAGACATTTGTTGCATTGAAGTTGGTCTGCTTCTTGAAATTTACTATGTTACAAAAGCAAGAAATAAGGCAAATTACAGTTTTTTAAATCGTCTAAACTTTTCCACAAAACTGTTATAACCACAGGAAGGCTTGCCAATTTTATCTATCACTGTAGTGCATGTGGTAATTTTGGAAATCATACATAGTAGCTACTGAAAAGAAACATCCTTGTAAACTTGAAAAACAACTGAGCACAACTTCAACTTCTTTTTAAAGACCAAACTAAATACCCTTTGATGGGATTTAATGACAGTGAAAATTACCTCAAGGATTTGCAAAAAAACAACAGGAATACAGGAGAAAGGAGAGAAGAGATTAGAAAGGAGGTAGGTTGAGAAGTGCATAAATAATATGCAGAACAACAGTGAAAGTTTTGTACTCTTAATACAAAATCCAATAAATTGTGATGATTTACTGTTGAACAGTTAAGTTCAACTTAGATCTGTAAGTTGTAAGACACTTACAGTTATTGGCTCAGCTCTGGTGTAGTTGATGATTTTGTAAAATGTTTTTGCCTTTGATTTCCACTCATATCAAACTAGGATTCATCACTACAAACCGTATTTGAACATTTACTCTGCTTATTGGTCAGAATTGTAGCAAGAAAATGTATGTAGAAAGAAGCCCCTGTGTCCTGGTCTCGTGTATATTACTGTGAAAGACATTATCTGTCTACCTGTTACTACTACTATGCAAGTTGCTACAATTTGCATGCTCTGCTGTATCCCAGAGCTGTTTAGATCAGGCTTGTGGAGTACACCTGGTAGGTTTAATAGATGTGTGAATACGTTCCCACCACAAACGAACCACTTCAGCCTGTTTTGAGACCAGATCAAGAACACCTCTTGTAAAAATTCTTGCCACAAATTTGCTTCTCACAAATGCGTTAACATCTCACCAAGGGAAAAAAAGAACATAGACTTAGATTTAACTGACTTGAAACTGCAGGTCTGAAAAACCACACAGCTTTGCTCCAACTATACATCAATAATTTTAGCATTGTATCACAACTGATCAATTAACCACTGTTTATTACTTAAATTATGCTACTTGCAGTATTACCCTCCATGACAGTCTCATGTGGTATGTTGGATGGAAATTTAAGAGATCAAACTACAGTATTTCCTCAAGTAGTGGCTTTATTTCTCTCCACTGTAGAAGGTACCAGGCCCTTTATTTGAATGTTCGTAGGTTAAAACTTAGTATGAAACCTTGGGTTGATACATTTACATTTGTGATAGTACCATGGTAAGGTACTGCATTGTGGTTTTCTACAAACACAACCGCTACAAAATAAAAACCCTCTAGCATTTAAGTGGATAAAAATCATTCATTGCATAACAGTGCTTATATTGTGTAGAAGTCAGTAAGACTCAAACACACACACACACACACACACCTGCAGTGACTGAATTTGGACAATATGTCTTCAGATGAATGATCTACAACAAGAAAGTGTTGAATGCAACTGCATGACAATGTTGAATGTTGAGTGAACACTGGCCTCACTGCTGACTGATTTTTATCTGAGGAAATACAATAATTCATATGTAGACTCTGCAGGTGACTTCAAATTCCTGGATAAATTATTGGGATTTGTAGAAGCTACCAGTTATCTGAGACAATTATTACATTATAATTACAAATATGTTCTTTTAACAGTCACAGGCTTTATTTTTTTAAATTTTAACTTGCTTTAGTAACTTTTATTGAATGTATACCAATAAATGGTCTAAATCTAGCTAAATTATATGTGCAAACTGTGATTATAATCATGAAAGATACTGTAAAGTTTTGAAGGAGCTTCTCTGATTGGTCATGAAAACTATGGACAAAGCTTAGTTTGAATTTAGTGGATTACTTCTCAATGAAACAAATATTATTTTACAAAACGTGGTTTTGACTTCATTAGCTGTACTGTATCTTTTTCTGAACTCCAACACTAATGTAAGATAGCACTGCCCAATTGTTATCTGTAACCCTTAGACATTTCTGGAAAAGTATTTTCTTTTTAGTTCAAAGCACTACTTGGGTGCTTCCACTCTTCTCTTTTTATTTAATAAAAGTGTATAAATGAGCCCACTCACTTCAATGAAATGTGTGGCAGTTTGTGCACTCTGCTTTCCACTAAAAACTGCCTGTCTTTCAAATGGCCACACAAAAACATACCCAGGGGAGTGGAGTATGGGCATGTGCACGTGCACGTGCATGTGCATGCTCACACACTGCTCTGTGAGAGCAGTTGTCCATGCTGGTCTGTGTCTGAGTTAATGGCTAATTAATGTTCTGGTGGAGCCGGCTCCCAGGGGTGCGCTGGAGAGACACCCACTGACTTTGACTGCCAGAGGTCAGAGATGCTCCCTCACCTGCTTCCTCTACTTTCACTGATCTTCTTCCTCTCATCTTTTTCTGTCTTCTTCTCTTTCTTTCCTCATTGCTCCCCTGGTTCGTCTCATAATCTCATTTTCTTTCTACCTGTCAATAATGTGACATCGTTAATCTCACTTCACTGTTACCTTCTCTCTTCTCTTTCTCCTTCAGTTTACTCCTGCCTCATGTTCACAGAGTTGCTAGAATACTTACCACCCTCCACCAATGAAACGCCCTCAAGCTTAAGAAAATATGCTCCCTCTGAAGCTGTGTGCTGTTCAGTGACCAATGGTAAAAATGTAGAATAATTGAAAGTTTCTGCTCAAATCAAGGAGGCAACTATTGTAACTGGGAACAAACATTGAGCAAACAATCTCTGCCGCTCACCACAGGCGAAGATAGAACTCTTGATCATGGTGATGATGAAATGGGCTCAGAAAAGGTTTCTCTCCCTTCAGAAGGACTAATGATGGCTAGTGCCTATGCACGATTTTGTTTCATCAGCACACTCCTGAAGGTAGATGTGCAATAGAAAATTCTTCTTTTGTTGTGAGGTATCTGGTGGATATTTTCCAGCCCACCCTATAACTCATAACAGAGGTGATTGGTTTTATTATTAATGAGCATAATTTATACACTTAATGAAAACAACTGAGGGGTGGTTCTGTGGGAGGCAGTGCTGTTTCTGTGCTGCCAAAGAACATGTATCGATGAGTGTGTAATGGATTTTAGTCACTATATATCATGTTTGTCCCCCCCATACTTTCATATTGTTGAACTGCAAGTCAAATATATCACACTACTTGAAGTTATTACTTAGGTGGCATTTATAAGCCAGAGATTGGTTTAATGCAGGAAGATTTAAATGTCAAGAATGAAGCATACACCAAATCCAATAAATATAGAAACATAATTACTTAGGATTCAGGGATTTTCCTTTTACACCAATGTATGATGGTATATTAATGCAAAAAATGCATTAATGCCTTACACATTTAAGTCTAAGTGCATAGAAACATACATTATGCTAAAGTCTAAACATTGTTTTTGATAAAAGTTCATGGCACTTGGAAAGAGTAGTTTCATCCAGTAGGACATAATCTTTACAGTGAGAGTAAAAGATGAAAAGTAAAAGTGAGATGGTTTAGGGAGGGATTTAAAAGAAAATACTAAGATAACATGTGTGATTTCAGTGGTAAAATTATTACACCACCTTTGAACTCTAACTGCAAAGCTCTGTCACCCCTGTTGACCAATCAAGACCTGTATTATCTAACTGACAAACTTCACCTGCTGCAAACAAACTGTAAGAAGTGTGTGAAAGCTCTTGAAAAAGCTGGTGCTTTGATTTAATATGGAATGCTTTTGGCACTCACCTCTGTAGTACCTCACTCAGCTGTATTAACACATCTTGATGTCAGGGAACATGGCAGGCAGCAGTACTTCTAATGGGGTCATCATTTTCCTCCTCTATTAAAAGTCATCTAGTACTCCTCAGTATGAGAGGGAGGGGGATTCACATACATTCCTGTGCTGTCAGGTGTATTAGATGTACCACTCTTCCTCCAAATCAGCCACTGAGAATACTAAATGTGGTGGGGCCATGCTGCCGCGTAGCTGAGCAGCCGCCTAGATACCAATCTTAATTAAAGCTGAGCATTAGCTTCGATTAGTGGCTCCCAAGGTGGAGCCTAAGGGACCACCTGTGGTCTTTCAAGGGTCTCCAGGAAAGTGTAGATTTAATTTTAATAAGATGTCCCTTAATGTCCCAGTATCATGCCGAGAGATAGCCATATCTTGAAGAGAAAAATCTTCATGAGGTTTCTAAAAGGTAATAAATTATTTAGTTGTGGAGAAATCTGTTGACCCTTTGGCCTTGATAATGTTTTTGTTAATAGATTATCATTTTAATTAAGTACAGTCATTTTTTAAATTGCTTTGTTATGTCTTGCTGATAACCCAGATGCAACTACAATGCACTACCAAGCAGTTAATTACATGATTTAGTTCACTATCTCACACAACTCATACCAGATTATTTGTCTTTGTCGTTTAAGTGTAAATACACAATGTTTGCGCATATCTCCACTCTTGATCCTAATTTGTTTCAGAACTGCAGTTGGCAGTGTTGCTCACAACGGTTGTTGTTGCTCCATAACAAGAAGATTAAGAAGTCCAAGTAAACAAGATTTGTATTAGAAAACAGCTGGACTTGAATCTCATCCTCCTTGAAAAAATGTATTATGCTTTCCATAGAGGGTAAATAGAGCTTAGGGAGGCCCTATGACAAGAGTATTTAAAGGCACTGCTTAACTTTGGAATGATTTGTTGCTGTGGATGTTAATCCTTTTCTCTCTTTCCATCTTTTGTTTTACTCCTTGTTTGTAGCTGGTGCTGTTTTCAGGGAAGCTCAACACCATCGCCAGTATTGTGACCATTTTCTTCCTGTTGGTGTATGCTGCTGTGGACTTGGCGTGCCTCGCTCTGGAGTGGGCATCTGCACCTAATTTCAGGTACAGCGCATGCAAACACACCTACACTGTGTACTATGAGTATTAGACATGCAAACTTTCACTTACACACCCACAGTCTACACTTAGTGTCACAAGTTTTCCCTTCATTCTGTTTGCTGTCATTCATAATGAGCACGTGTTACTGCAGTAGCACACATTATTCGTGTTTTTTCTCCCTCCCTGTTTCGTACCGCTGCCATTGTTTATGTGTGTGTAAGCAGGAGGTTTATTTGCCAGCTGGATGCTGCTATGGCGACAGTGTACTAATTAAAAGACATAAAACTGGCCACTGCTTACAGCTCTATATTGGAGAGGGACCGACTGTAAAACTGTGAATGTGAGCGTGTGTTTTATTTTTGTGAAGACTTGAACTGGATGTTCAGGTAATAGTGCGTGGAGCTGCTTAGAGATTTAGATTTACAATGCTTGTGTGTGTGCATCTGTGTGTTGTTTGTATTCCTAAGACACCTGCAATGATCCTGATTTATAAAAGCTCCCTCAAGCAATTTCCACACAACGGTAACATAACCTTAGGACAGTATCTGTGTGTATGTAACATCAGCACTGCTCTGCTTTAGTATTCAACTCACTCTGCAACTTTTTATGACCTTTTCCATATAGATGGTGTCACAAATGTTGACATCTGAACCTACACTGAACTATACCGTGTGTGTTTGTGTGTGTGTTTGTGTGTGTGTGTTTTTGTTGGTTTTTTTTTTTAAGTTATAAAAATCCAATAACTTATATTGTTTTTTGTATAGCCTCCTTGATTAAACTCAGTCACTGGCTCTGAAATACATTTTAAACATGATAATTGCTTCTAAAGAAACCATTCAAACACCATTTATCACTTTATTGCTATGACAGATTGCCTCCAGCGTTGCATTTGGTGTTATGAATTCCTCTGCAGTTACAGTCGGATGTGAGTCCTGAGACATGTTAGGAAATTTGCCGCTTCCTACAGCAAGGCCGTATCAGTCAGGTCTAGTTGAAATCAGGATACAACAAACAGTGTAAATAACACAAAGAATAAAAGGGGCTGGGAGATAATTCTGAAATCAATAAACTTTTCTCTTGTAATAATGGTCTCCCAATCGCTGGGATTTATTCACCAGTTGTAAAGTGAAATGAAGGTAAGGTCTTAAGAGTGAAAGAAATAAACTATAGAAAATAGTGAAGGTTTCACAGCTGAATTAAAATCACTGCATAAAGTCAGGGATGGAATTGTACATGTTCTTTCATTAAAAAAAGCTAAGATTAAAATACATACTCAGCAAAGAAGATAAAATAGATTTTCTGATAGTTTTATGGTGATTATGTAATGTAGATAAATGTATATAAGTAACAGACTATCAGTATATAATCTGCTGTGCATAATGTGCTCACTCCTCTGCATTTCTGTATGTAATTACATGACTTCCATGTTGCTTTAACTGTCACAGAACTACATAGCTGGTTCTTTGTTCCTTCGTTCTTCATCTTAGTTCATCAACCCTCAGGCCACAGACTTTACACTACAAAATGTACATTTCATAGCTAGATACTGTAATTAAAACAATTTAAACATTTCTTTATAGGTTCCACATCGAGAGCCCTAAAGATTTTGTTCAGCCAACAAACTAAATGTGCATACTTTCATGAGAAAGTGGATACTGCAGACTGAGACAGAATAAATAAATAATTTTCTCCCAGTTTCCTCCGGTGCCTTCTATACACAGCACTGTATGCTATCTGCTCATGCCTTGCTATCACATTGTGACCGCTGGCAAAGGCTACAGGACACAAAGTTAGCTGCAGAACTTCTCCTATACTGCTGATCTGCCCTCTCCCTGTTGGGGGACGGCGGTGGACCCTGGGCCCCTGGAGCAGATAAGGCAACTTGTTGTCTGGCTGGCTGCCTGCTTTGGGCCTCCTCCCCCTTTTCCCTCTGAGTTGTTAATTCTGTTAGTTCATTGTTGCTGTGTCACCGGGCAAATTGTAACGGCAGCTGTTTGTGTGTTTATCGGTTTAGTCTTTTTTTTTTTTTTTTACTTTTTTTTTTTTTTTTTTTTTTGCTTGTGCTCTCTGCCTCTTTCATTCCGCGCTCTGTCTGGCGCTCTCCTACATCTCTTTCCAGGCGAAAAGAATTAAAAGCCATTTAGCGCCGTCTCTCCCCCTGAGAACTGCTCTGTAATTAGCATAACTAATTTAGCAGAAATATTTCCCTTTCCCTTAAATTTGCTGTTGTGTAGGGGAGGGGAGGAATTGAAATTATGATGTAGCGGAAAAGATGCCTGCTTGTTAAGTGTGTCTGTGTTTGGGTGTGTTTGTGGGTGTTGGGATACAGCAGGAAACTGAAGCTATGCAGGTTTGTGTGTTTGAGATCCAAGATGCACTGGGTGGTTTTTCTTTTTCCTAATCACTGCTGTGCAAGTGCATCTTCCTCTTGGACTCTAGTATCTTTGTCCATGTTGGTTAAAATTTCCCCTTATGTGTTTGCATTTTTATCCTTGTGTGTGTTTTGTGTGAGGAGGCTTCTGTTGGCCACAGCTTTATCAGCAGTTGCTCCAGCTGTGTAGAGAGTTCCTCTGAGAATGCCATGTTTCCTACTGCTGATGCTACATGGGCATCACGAGCAGCTTAAACACACATACACAAACTGTCACAGGGTCACTGGCCAGGAATCAGGAAATAACTGAGCGCTGCACACTGATGCCAATGGACGTTTGTGGAAAGTGGGCAACTCAGTCACATGCAGGAGATGGACTTCACTCAGACTGGACTGAAAAGCAACAGCAACTGGCAGTATTTGTACTCTTTTTACCACCTCGGCACCATCTGATGTCCAAATTACAGCCGCTTTCTCTGCTGCCACCTTAATTGTCTTTGTAATAATGTGCCAATTGACCAGCTGAACCATTAGCTCAGAAAACAAACACTCTGTCCTCTGCTTGGACTGGCCTTTGTACAAATATAAGTCAGAGTTATTTGACTGAAGTGAGATTGGGGTGTGTAAAAATCCAGATGGATCATCATTTGCATTGGATGAATGGAAGAGAATCGGTTGTTAGAGACTAATTATCTGATAATGACGGTAGATGGGACTAAAGATGTGTGACAGTACGAACCATGATGTCAGAGCTTAGTCCTTTGGTTTGTGATCAGTTTTGTATGAATATGTATTAAACAGAGAAGACAAACAAATTTCATGGTTAAGTCTTTTATAAATTAATAAGTGAAAGCTGGAATATTAGGGTTTTTTGCAAAAAAAAAAAAAGGTTTTAAGCTTGTCTCATTTATGTTCAATTTCACTTCGAGTCAGAAGTGTTTTTTTTCCAAATTCATACCACAGGTGAAACTGCACATGGCTGCAACTAATGATTGTTTTTATTGTTGTTTACTTTGTTTTCTCATGCTCTGCTAACAGTCATAGAAAAAAATAAATAAATTAAGACACTGCAATTAGAGAATTCATTCAGAGAATTAATTCATCTAGATTTTTAATTAATTAGTTAATTAAAATTAATTTAGATTAGTCAGCAAGTTATTGTCTAATCTTTGCAGGCAGAAAACTGCACTGTTGCTCCTGTCCATTGACAGATCTTAACTCCAAAAACTCCAAAGTTAAAACACATAATCGGGTGGCTTAATATGGAACTAAACTAAAGTTACAGCATTCTGCAAAGTACCTCCCAAAAGTGAGTCCACCCTTTATACTTCTTAAATCATTTCTTGCATGTGACTTTTGAAACAACTGCATTAGAGGCAGTAGCCTAACCTTACACAGTGGACATATCTCTGATTTGTACATACAAAACTGATACTTCACAAAACAAAGGTACAGCTGTATTATCTGATCGCAGTGACAGTCTTTTGTGTCAGAACAGAACGTTTGCCCAGGTTGGGTACTGAGTTCAAAGAGTTGCACAGGTGTTTGCTCAGCTGTTCTTCCCTGTGCTGTGACGACTTCTCTGAGCCACCTGATGTTTGACACTCAATGCTCTTCCACCTTGTATTTCAGTCCCCGTGGGTGCTGAATTGTGTTCCTAACAGGTGACATGTAATGCCACCCCTTTACCAGGGCAGTGGTCAGCCTGGGGCAATGCTGGGGGTCTTTTTCAAATTGAAATACACAGAGATGTCTCAGGAACAGGACCATCTTCTCCTTAAAAATGTTAGAGTACATAATGAAATCCATTATCCTATCACTGAATTTGAGCTCTTGAGTACCAGCAGCATCATGTATCCCTAAACCATGACACTACCACTATGACTGACTGACTGTAGGCATAAACCTTTCTTGGGGAGTGTTCATCAATATGTTAGTTTTTACTCCTGTTCAAGAATGACAATAGATGGCTTAAGATCTATTACCAGTGCTGTCACAGGACTAATGTGTAGAGGTGGGCCCAGCTATGTAAGAGACTGCAAAGACGAACAGATAGTGTGTGAATGAATAGATGCTCTGCTTGGTATTCAGCACTATGGCTCTGTGTGATAGACATTTTATCACACTTTTAAGAGTGAGACTTACCACAATATTTTCAGTTCTTTATGGAAGAAAATAAACTATAGAGAGCCAAAGTCCTGTCCCTGATGGTTCTACCCCTTTGGCTTTATTTATGAAAAATATTGCATTATAGTCAATGGTGAGAGACAAGTTATTTTTTGATCCCATTTGAATCATGACAACATTTTTTTTGCACATAGGATGTCAATTTAAAAGATAATTTGACAAGCCAAGAAAGTCACACTTTGTTTTTAATACTTTTCAGACTGTGAAAGATTACACACCAGAAAGTCAGGGAGGTGACGTCATCCTAAATGTCCCTCTCCACAATCTGTTCAGTTTCAGTATCAGCATACTTATTAAGTTTCACATCCTTTAACACTTTTTCACCTCCCTTTTGAAGAACATGGTGAGTTATGCGAAGGTTGTTGCTATTGCTGACGTATATCACATGCAGTAAGAGATGCAGTCCACTGAGACATTTCTCACAAAAATGGACGGTACTTTAATATCCTTATGACTAGGGGTGGGAATTGAAAACTGGTTCCAACTTATTGTACACCTCCAGCATCATCAATTCTTAACGATTCTCTCATTTCCCAGTATGAAGTAGTGGTGCATTCCTCTGTCCCATACCCCCCCCCCCCCCCCCCCCCCCCACACACACACACACACACACACGCTATGACCTGTCAAACTTTTTTTGCCACTCAAAAAACACTCAGGAATCAATACGGAGAATTGATAAGGAATTAGCAGAATCGACAATGGCATTGATATTGAAATCCTATCAGTTCCCACCCCTACTTACAGCAAAGTACATCTTTCTGGGCTCATAAAATTATCTTTTCATTGGCAAACATCTGGTGATTTCAACTGGCTCTATATGTAAAGTGTCATGAGATAACTTTTGTTATGATTTAGCGCTATATAAATAAAATTTGATTGATTGATAGTAAAGGGGGATCTCTCACTATTGACTGCTGTTCATATTTTTTCAGGTCTCAATAGGTCTCAATGTGCACATCAGAAGGGGCAGGACTTTTTCTCTAGAGCAGGGCAGCACCGTCTATATAATTAATGAAAACACTGCTTATCAGGTAACAACATGACCTGAGGTTTAACCTGTCACACACAGTGTTTCTATAAAGGTGAGTGGTGGTAGGTGTTGTATCAGGCTCATCCAGTATGAAGAGATCTCAGGTTTCTTAAGGTCAAATGACTCTCCTGTCGTTGCGCCAATGATGTCTGACGTAACGTCTCATACACTCGCTGACCCTGTCACTTATAGGATCTGGCATCTCCACCCCATGTGTGCATGTCTGAGGGAGAGGATAAAGTTTCTGTCCTCGCTTCCTCTCCATTATGACATATCTTTTGGCTACAGGCCGGCTCTACTCTCTCCATCTTCATTGCTCTCTGTTTCTCTCTTTAATGTTTCTAAGGAGTTGATTGGCGGCGATTATTTTAAGTCTGCTTTTGCTGCATCAGCGAAGTGACATCAGTCACTGGAGAGCAAGAGCGATAGGAGAAGGGGTGCGAGCAGGGTGATTGTACCAAGGGACCAGAGAGACAAAAGAAATTGTGTGTGTGTGTGGGGGGGTGGGGGGTGGGGGGGGGCTCACTGGGTTGGTGAGCTTTTATCATAATTACACCCACCCTTCAATTCGACAGCGAAAGGAATAAGATGAGTGCATAGTGGGTACTACTGATGCCAAACGATCAAGCTGAGGAGAAATAAAAGGAAAGTTTAGAGACAGCAGGTGTACACAGCGAAGAAGTCATACATTTTGATTTGATGTAGCCTCTAACTTTGTGTCGATATGTTTTATTACTATTGCACTAGAGAAATCATTACAGTGAGTGCATGGATTTTACTCAGTGCTGTCAGTCATTACAAACCTGAATTTGTGTCATTAGTACAACATTCAGAAGTGATTTTTAATGTCTAAATGTTGTTTCGAAAGCTTCTCTATGCTGATGAGAGTAAAGCATTTTGGAATTCATAGTCATGGAGTCTCATTAAAATATCACTTGATTGAATTTTAATTAAAGTGTCAACTGATTGAAATTTAATTTTAAAGACCCAGAGATTAGTTATATTAATAAAACCCACAGAGCAGGCTCATATTAAGCAACCCAACTCATGTGTGATGCTTTATATTTAACTCCCTGTTCAGAAAGGACATTTTATGATAATTATTCTTGCTCTTGATTGTTGAAATGTCTTGAATTTAGCGATGTAACGATATGAAAATTTCGTATTACGGATATTGTGACAAAAATTATCACGGTTATCATTATTGTTGTGGTATTGTTGAAATGTGCTCAAAATGTTCAAAAAGTACTTATACACACTGAAATAATATAACCAAGTTGTATTTTGAAAAAAAATTTAAAAAAATAACAATTACACTTACTTTCTGTTGGCAGAAACATTAAAGTATTAACATAAACACCAAACATACAAATGTGCATTAAAGATGGCACCTTATGGCCATAAGAGATATCTGCACTAGGGGTGGGAATTGATAGGATTTTATCAATACCAATGCAAGTGTCAATTCTATTTACCAGTCTAATTCCTTATCAATTCTCCTGTCGATTCCTGAGTGTTTTTTTGAGTGGGAAAAAAAGTATTTGGACAGGTCATAGTGGAGCTTGTTTGACCATTTTCCATATCAAATCATTCACAATGTCACAATGAGAGAGAGATGTATGGGACAGAGATCTGTGCACTCGCGATCCCTGGATCTCTGGAGCGTTGTCCATGCGCCTGCCTTCAGCCATGTTTATGCAAATACAACGCATGGGCATGGGTGCCTGGAGTGCTGCTGCTTCTCCAGGAAATGAGCTGTATCACCGTGAGTTTTCAAAGTGCGGTAATTGAGCAGTTTTAATGCTAATTACAATTTAAATGGTAACACTAACTGTCTGGAATTTTACCACAGTTTATCATTGTACTGGTAATTGTTACATCCCTACTTGAATGTTAAAAAATTTAAATGTTAAGTAATATTTCAAGTGTCAAAACAGCAATGAGTTTACTTTAAAATGGAGTTGGTCTATTTCATTTAACATCTATGTAACACGAGGGAAATGTACAAAGTTGCACATGATAAAACTCTTCTAACTCATACTTGATATTATATCTGATATCACAGCAGGAATATTGAAATTTCAGCAGACGTATTTGAAAAGTAGCGAGTTTTTCTAAGTTTCTAACCTTTTGAAATCGGATCCTCCTCAAGTGTAGGCTCCATCCTACTGTGTCATGTTCAGCTGCAGATATTTTTATATAATTCTAATGTGTCTGTAGCCTAGTGACTTTCCATTGTCAAAACCCGCCTTGCTCATTTTCCACAAGGCTGCATTTATTACAAGGGTCAATTACATGATCCTCAAAAAACATGCGTGCTTCCCTCTGCTGTGATGCTTCCAACTGTGAACTTTTGAACTCATTCATGCCTTAGTGAAGCACGCACTTATGTATGCAGGTAACACAGTACCTGCATACATATAAAAAGATGCCTGTATGAATTGCTAGTTTATGTCCAATATGTGAGCAGGTTGTAACAGAACTTCCTTGACCTTGCAGGTGTATGAAAATTATGTGAATCATTTGCTGTGGCCTTCACTGTCACCAGTTCTTAACCTAATTGAACACCATTGAGTGATTTTACAATAATGTCTTAGACAGTCCCCTCCACCTCTGTCATCAAAACAAAGAATGAATATCTTTTATTAGAATATTGTTAATTTCTCACTTTTAAAGTCAATGCCAAGATCCATTCTGGAGACACATAATGGACCAGTGCCTTACAAACATGTATTACTAATCCATACCTTGCTTTTATAAGCACATGATTACTGTCTCCTAAACACACTTGCAAATATGTATGTCTGCTTCCTATATGCTGACACATCCTGGTAATTAATATTTGATTTGCAGCAGTTGTGTGGTTCAGGAGTACAACAAGGTCAGATATCTGCTGAAGCTTCTCTCACAAACATTGAAAAAACAAGTAGCCAGAAGCAGAGCCTCAGCATCAGTGTCCAACAGCCAGCTCAAAATAATGATTTTCAGAAAAACTGGCTGTAATATTACAAGCTGATTTTCTTTTTTTTTTTTTTTTTTTCCTCTTTTTGCTCATATGTTTTAAGTCTTACATCTTTAAATGTGTACCTGTTTTTACAGCCACTTTTATTCCCCAAATTTACAAACAGAATACTAGTCCCTTTAGAATAGAAAAAGTCTCTGCCAGGGCATTCAGCCCATCATGCAATAATAAAACTCTCCATTAGTAAAATTCTCTAATGAGTGTAGTAGACTTTTGAAAGCTTTTCTCTGCATTAATGAAAGCTGGTTTCATTTTCCAGATGGCTGTCTTACTCTTATGAAATTGCTGAAGATGATTGAATGTAGAGGGTAATACAGGATCTGAAAAAACCTAGCCTTCTGTAAGTGGCCTTGATAACGTGGGAATAAGGTCAGTAAGTACTAATACTCTGACTGAAAATGTTCTTCATTTTCTTTTTTTTACTCTAGGCAGACTTAAATAATTCAGTATAAAAACAGCTCTGCTGGCTTTTTGTTAACCCAGGTGAATTACATAGACATGTTAGGAGAATCATAATTTCTATTTCAGCTGCCTTCTCTCTGAAATCCTCTATGGGATCATAAATCCAACTTGGTGAAAAAAACAGAACTGACATTTGGGAAGTCCCTCCTCAGAGGTGTGTGGAGGGAGCGAGCAGGTAATCAAAAGGCTTTTCCTGCCTGCATCTTGTCTCCAAAGAGATTTGTTATAGAAAAAAACAGAACTTTTCATAACCTACAAGCTCAATAAAAGATCTATTCAATACCAGCATTTTAAGTGTTTGCATATTTAGATTCATGGTTCACTACAATATATAACCTAGAATTAATTATATTATGTTAAAAACAAAATAGGGAGTTTGATTTGCAGATGGGTCAAAGCCTTCTGAATTAAATATCTGTGGCTCAGTTCCAACTTTGACCAGACATTGACTAAAGGGAATAGAACACTGAATGCCACAAAATGCTAAATTAGAAACCACTGCTTGGTAAGACATGGAACACAGAAAAGCAGAGATGTTGCTAAATTTAGCCTCAGGATGAAAATCTGTTTAGATTAGATCGCTGTGTTGTGCATGTTACTGTCCCCTCACAGCAAGAAGGTCCTGGGTCAGATTCCAGGACCGGCCAGTGTGGGCCTTTCTGTGGGGAGTTTGCATGTTCTCCTTTTGTGTCTGCACGGGTTCTCTTCGGGTACTCCAACTTCCTCCCTCCGTCCTAAGACATGCACCTTAATAGGTTAAGCCTTAGAGCTCATGGAACACAGATCTCTGCCACAGCTGCACCTTTAGTAAATTGCTATGGGGATGATATACAACTCCTTATATGGACATCCTTGGTATTTATTGGTCATACCTTCAGGCTCTACAAAATGCAATTTTTCATCAGTTGTTCAAGTCAATGTTATGATTAAGCTTATGTTGCATATTTAACAGGTCAGTCTAAATTGTCCGTAGGTGTGAATGTGAGTGTATATGTCAGTTTTGTGATGAACTGGAAACATGTCCAGGGTGTACTCCATCTTCACCCATCTGTAGCGGTAATGGGTACCCAAGAGACCCTTGCGAGGACTAAGCAGTTTAAAAAACGGATGGATGGGTATTTTTCATCCCTCCATTGTGGGAAGCAGAGCTCCACGCAGCTGCAGTAACAAGAGGCAATGAAGCCATTTCCATGTTTGTTGCCGCTGCAGCCATAATATGGCTGCGTGGAGCTCCACTTCCCACAATGCACATCGCAACAAATTTCCAAAAATGCCCGCGTGACCTACCGGCTCTATTTGTAAACAAATGGATTGTTTATGGTAGAGTATACTTTGAAATTGTTCACCATGAGAAAAGAGATTCAGGTGCGTAATCACGGAAAAACTTATGGATTTGTGATACTAGGCTATGACTTGGGTTTTACAGATTTGATGACAAATTGATGATGAAAGTCATACGCAGTTTTAATATCTGAGTACTTTCAAATAAAAATATGTATGTAATAAATTTTACACAAAGACAATGTAATCTAAATTATACGACAGTAACTTTCAACAGAATCTTACACTATATTTGGGCGAGGGGTATTAAAAGTTATGTTTTGAAGAATGGGTTGGGGTAATTTTGGCCAATTAATCAGTTGTTGGCATTCCCCTACTTAGAACTACTCCTATTTTATGAGCCTTCAAAAATCCTCATTGCATTACACCGTTATTTTTATAATTGGACAATATATTTATTGAGATAGTTGATGCTTTTGGGCCAAAGTAAACATAATTGTTAAACATAACTGAATAAACTTAGGTTGATTAAGCAAATACAAGTTTAGGAGGATTTAAACTACTCATTAAATAATTTTTAAAAATTAAAAGCACTCTGCTTCATTGTTGTTTTTTCACTTTTTTTTTTAATATTTTTTTTTACTGTTGTTTGACATCTCAACAGTGACAGGCTGACAACTGATATATAAAATCACCCAAAAATATTTTTGAAAACACAGTTCACCTGTAGTTTAACATTTACTCCACTTCTGTTCATATCAGACCATTAGATGCTGCAGTTACGGTCCTGTCGTAAAACAAATACGGCCCTGTCCTGGATGACACACACGCAGGATGACAGAACACACTGGAAGCTGCCACTGACAGGCTGCCAGTGCAACTAGAGTGATTCTAGCCTTAAATATCATTTAAAGTAGAAGCAGCCAGGGAGGTATCTTTGTGGGAAAATATCTGATAAAAGCACTACACTACTTGCTTAAACAAACAGACACAAAATGTCAGCAACTACGGGGTAGACCCAGGGGGAAACTCTCTTTGAGCAATTTTTTAGCTCAAAACAGTGAGCTGTGGTGGAAATGACAAACACAAAATGCATTCTCATGAAGCAGATGCAGCAATATGGAGCAACACTGAAATGTAAACAGTTAGTAAATATTCAGGAGGGATCTACACATTTGTTTTTTTCTCTGTATCTCAACATCTTTGCAAATGAGGAAAACCTGACTGATTTGAGCATAAAATGAAAATGACACCTGTAGTGAGTTTTCATTGCTAGCTATTTCAAAAGATCACGTATTATACCAGCGGTTCCGTCAGGTAACTTGCATCATTGCTCATTGTCAAGTGTGCTCATGCTGCCTCTGTTATTGTGCTGTTCCAGCACCAGTAATGATGTAGTAACGTTGTATTGTCAGATTACCTGGGCTGAGATGGACTGGTCACTGACCGCATGCAGCAGACACCAGTCTAAGATGACACATTATCAGCCAGTGCTGGGTCACGTCTCTAGGACAGTAGCGGAGTGCAAAGCTAAAGGCTGCACAAACAACAAGCGTGAAGCGTACTTTCCGCTTAATCTCACTCACTGCTGCTTGTTTGCCTTCACTCCATCACCTGGAATCAACGAGGGTACGTCATTTCTGGCTGGCAGTGGCTGCTCCCCATAGGTTCTGCCCCCACGTGTAATTCATGTAATAAAAAGGTCCAGTGTGGTGCATTTACGGTGTTTTGTTTTTTTTTCTTTTTACTGAATTTGCACCTATCTTGCTTACAAGTAATACACAAAGTGCAATTAATGTTGTAAGCATGACTAGTACAGGTACACTTTAAGGTTTGACATGGACTAAAATTAAATCTGCTTCTATATTTAATGCCTCCATCTATGCTCTTTTCTTCCCAGGCCCACGTTTCGTTATTTCACCTGGCATACGTGTGTGCTGGGCATCGTGGGTTGCGCCGTCATGATGTTCCTGATCAACGCCATCTACGCCTCGGCCAGCATCGCCTTCATGCTGCTGCTGCTTCTGCTGATTCACTACCTCAGTCCCACCTCCAGCTGGGGTTACATCAGCCAGGCTCTCATTTTCCACCAGGTCTGATGTACACAGACACACTCACACACTGCCTCAACACTGCCTTGTCATTACTGGAGCAACTAAAATCTCATCCCCTCAGCTTTACAAGAGCCTGTACCTCAGCCAAGCAATCGTTCTATCAGGTTTATAGAGACATGCAGACACACACACAGACTGATCTCTGCTGTCTTTCCCTCAGCCAAGTGCTTTGCATTTAGCAGACAAACACACACATTTTCCCTCTCTCCATCTTGTCTCACACCTACAACACCACCTTGTCATTCCTACAGCTGCTATCTATCACATTTATATCAGCTTTACCAGACACACACTCACGCACACATATATCTGCATCTTTTCCCTTCGCTCTCTACATTTATTACACACATTCTCAAACATACAGAGCTTTACATCATCCAGCTCTCCATGTCCTCTATCTGCCGGGCCTGTTGCTCTCAAGGAGAGGGGTTCTCGGTTGCCAGCAGGGCCTGTTGCCGAGGGGAATAGCTGCCAAGACGTTGTGGGCAGGGGTTATGGGCAGGGAGAGCGAGGGTGGTTTGCCAGCAGCTTGTCAGGAGGGAGAACATTATTACAACCACTTAACTTATTGCGCTTTCTCTCTACCTTCTTCCCCCTTTTTTCATCTGTTTTCTCTCCTCCTCTTCCTCTCTCCCCCGCTGTTTCTCTCACCTAAAACACCAACATTAATAGGTCTAGCAGGGAAGGCCATGTGTGTGCATGTACATATCGTGTACATGCACTCGTGTTCCTCCTTCAGCAGCCATTATGGCTGTGTGCCAACTGGGTGACATTGAAGCAGGGAACGGAGACAGAGCTCACAACAAAAACACAACAGGAGATAACAAGCGACTGACAACAGTGTTTAGGAGGGAAAGAGAGCGAAGACGAAGACAAACTGAGGCAAAAAAAAAAAAAAAAACGCTGATGGTATCAGGGGAGGGACAGAATATAAGCAGGGAGAGGAGATGAGTGATCGAGAAACTAAGTGATGGATGAGACTGAAGCGACACAGAAATGATGATAGCCTGATGGATGAGAAGACAGGGGAAATGGAGAGATAAGGAGAGACAGATGATTAGATGAGTAGAGGCAGTTGGACTTCGCCTCTGGGACTTGTCTTTTTGTTTTTTACAGCCATCCAAGAGCATGAAAACAGTTATGGAGATTATGATGATAATCATGTCAGAAATGGTTGCATCTTCATTTTTGATTGATGGCTGTATAGACACACACAACTTTAGGACCTTGATGTGAACTTGCTGTGTAGCTGAAATGGTCATTATCCTCCACCGATTTGTTCTAGCTCTTTTCACTAAATCCCAAAGTGGTGCTGAACACAAGAGGAGCATTACAATTTTATATCATTACCTCAGATGTTGAAAGTATTTTAAGTCATTCTCAAGTGACTGTCTTTTACTGTAACAGCTTCTTACTATTTAAGGGGTGTGTTATAGCCAAAAGTACCTGACATTAATTGACTGCAGGTACTTTAATTGATTACACTTCCTGCTCACTGTCCAAATGCTACAAGTTTACCTTCCTCACATCATAATCCATCGTGTTTACATCACAGTATCTTTATTTTATGTGCACGCTCCCTTCTACAGTGTAAAGTCTTGAAAAACACTCAATTATTGTTTAAAGCTGACCTTCAGTTCTCAAAGAGCTGATTCTAAGTGTAAGCCAGGGATTTAACATGGTGAACATGTCTTCTCTCAGTTGATGGTCATTAATTCCGGTGAAGGCATAAAATGAGTCTTAATCATTGTCAGCAGACTGTAGGTTTAGATCTAATATTTGGTTCCACATGGTTACATTTTCTTAATGGTGCCACCTCATGAACATGTGGTTTGAATCCAAATGATGACAGCCCTTTTCCAGTGTTGTGTACATGTATTGTGATAGTGCTAATATAGCACTATCATGTAGGAACTTTGGGACAAATCACAGATGTTTGAGTGTCAAGCTACAAAGCTTTTGATCTGAGTCTTTGTCTTTTAGTCTTTAAGGAATTGATTTAAAAGTACAACAAATGTATAGGTGAAAAACAGAAGTACCTCCCCATTAAATCTCAGTCTAATTGTTAAACAGTTTAAAGGTGATCCAGCATTAACAGTAAACTTAGACTTCAGAAGGTTCACTTTTATAATGGCTGACATTTTGAGATGGATTGGACAAAAAAAATGAAGGTCCTCAAAGAAAATTAAGGGACCGACCTCTTTTCATCTTAATTTTTTTAGTTTTTACAAAGGAAAATGAATAAGAGCTTCTCTGTCTACTAGGCATTACATGTTTACTATTTAATCTGCGAGATAAAAATGAAAAAATATGATAAAAAATGCCTAAATTAGACAACACACACCTTACCTATGCAGTACTTTCCTGTCAGTACAAATCAAAACAGGAAATATAAATGTAGATGATATGATGCTGTTTCAAGCTGCTATGGAAAAGTGAAGCCAAAGTATCATGATCATTGGAGCAGCCATGTTACTTATATCTCACCACCTAACAGAAGACTATATATTAAGAGAACAGTTGCATCTTACAGAAACTTAATTGGTAATTAAAGTAGCCAGATTTGCACTTTAATCAAGTCTCTCTATGCAAAATTCTGTGATTAGTTAAAACTTTCCCAGACCCTTCTGTCCTAGGGTCGATTTTCTACACAGGAGCAGAAGTCCTGTTTCCCTTTAGACAACTTGAATTACAGTATGCTAAAAGGTAGTCATGAAATATTTGTAGAGTAAGGTCAAAGTGCCATCACACACTGAAGGTTTAATTCAGAGCAGCTGACATTTAATAGTTTTCAGCCTCTTTTATTTCCTACTTAGTGAGCAGAGGTAAGTCCTGACAACACTCACATATTTATGTTTTAATTTGGGTCAATAAACTTGGATGTACACCATTTCTCTCCATACTTTAAATCTGATTTAATTTATTTTAACCCAAGCTTAACTCTGATCATACTAATTTTATGTTAAATTAGTCTTTTCTGGTGCAACCCCTGAATTTTATAAGAGTTAAAGTTCACTACAAGAGTTCAGTTTGGCACTTTCATAAAGTTTCCAAGAGACATGTGTTAACTCTTTCCCCCTTGGACGTCTACTAGGAGTAACCCATATATATGTTACTAGAGCTACTAGGCCTGTAACCGTACACAAAATTTTTGGTTCGGTACGTTTTCGGTTTTCAAAGCCACGGTTCGTTTTTTTTTTTTTCGGTTCGGTACGGGAAGAAAGAAGACCCCTCAAAATGTCAATTAATGCATTTATGAATTTTTTAACATTTTTCCCCCAATTTTTGGAGACAATAGAATATAGAAAAACAGGAATAATATAATTCTGCTGCTACAAATCAAATAGAAAATAAAATAAATTATTAATATTACTAAATGTATTTTAAACATTAGTATTGCACTTTTCCCTGAAAGGTAGTTTCGAACAAACAAGAAAAATCTAATCACAGTTCTGTCAGTTCACATTCTGCATAAAAATAACAAATACATAATAAATAATACAAATAAATAAATAATAAATAAATAAATAAATAATGCATAATAAAAATTCCATGCAACATTAAGAAGAGGGTAAACTGGTATTCTGTTTAAACAAACTGAAGAGAAACTTTGACAATACAATGAACCAAATTATTTATTTTAGGACAGAGAACAAACTGTTTAGGACACTGTGTGTATTTGTGTGTGCCTGTGTGCACGGGGGATTTTTTTTTTTTTTGTCAGAGGCGGGGGGTATAGGGGGGGCGCATAGTTATATACCTGGTGCGGTCCATAACTAACGTAACGAACGCTGTCGTGAAACGAAAGTGAAACTTTACATACTTTCAACGTTCTATTTATTCCTCTATTATGCAGCGTGCATGATAGACAGACAGACAGACAGACAGAGCTAGTGTAAGTGTTTTAGAACTACTGTAGTTCCTAGGGGCCAAACGTCTGTCTTATTAACGTCTCTTTCCTCGTTGTCTTTCACCTGAACCTGAGCTGATCCAAACTGGACTGTACTGATGATGGAGGGTCTGCAGTCTCTTCCTTCCAGGTTCACATCATATTTGTTGTTTTTTTTTAAGCTTGTATCAGCTGCTATTTCATATTTCGGGTCAATGTGTGCATCCTTCCATATGTCTGTGTGAAACTTGCGCGGATTTAAAGTTCTGCATCGAACGACGTCTTTCGTTCCTTTTTCTTTTTCTCAACATACTGTGCCGTTTCGGTACAGCTGTGTACCGAACCGAACAGGTGTGTACCGAAATGGTTTGGTTCGGTACGTGTACCATTACAGGCCTAAGAGCTACCCATGGAACATATTTGCATGAAAGAAAACAAACCTCCACGAGTGGTTATAAATGACTTTCACACTTATTAACTTCATTGAAATATAGACATAGTATATATCTCTGGAAACCTGAGACTCTGGACTATCCATTTATGGAGGTTTCAGTGGGATTCAACTCACTTGCAGGTATAAAACGGCCAGGTGCAAAATAGAAAATTAAAAACACATTCAGCATCTAATACATGACCACCGTATTCATAAACAAAACAAAATTGCACATATAGTTGTCAAACTATTAATATAGATTTCATGTCACCAGATACAGTATTGATATGTGTGCACCCGTTTGTACCTGGTCTGTACTGTGTCAATCAGTCAATCAAAGTTTATTTATATGGCACTTTACAACAACATGAAGAAGACCTAAGTGCTTTACATCTAAAAGCATTATAAAATTATAAGATTGAAACAGGTTAGTCAAGTACCATAAATATGCATAAAACAATAGGACACAATATATAGTGATTTAAAAAAAAAAAAAAAAAAAAAAAAAAGACCACAGATTAAAACCTAATAGTGTCTCAGTGCTAAGGGTTAAAAGCCAGTCTAAATGGGTGTGTCTTTAACCTGGACTTGAACAGGGGCAGGTCGATGAGGACTCGTACGTAAGGAGGCAGCATGTTCCACAGCTTTGGTGCAGCAACAGCAAATGAGCAATCACCCCTTTGTTTATATTGGGACCAGGGGACATCCAAAACCATCTGAGAGGAGGATCAGAGGGCTCTGCTGGGGCAGTGAACTGTTAAAATCTCAGATAAATAGGGAGGAGCCAGACCATTTAAAGCTTTGAAAACAAACATTAAAATTTTTAAATCAATGCAATGGTGGACTGGGAGCCAGTGGAGAGAAGAGAGGATGGGGGTGATGTGGGTGTATATGAAGGAGTTGGTCAAGAAACAGGCAGCTGCATTTTGTACTAGTTGTAAGCGATGGAGTGAGGACTGAGTGAGGCCATAATAAAGTGTATTACAGTAGTCAAGACATGAACTGATAAAAGCATGGATCGCTCTCTCCAGATCACTGCTTCACTTTGGCCGAAAAACGAAGCTGGAAAAAACTTGCTTTAACAACTGCATTGATCTGTTTATCAGGATTCAGTTGACTGTCTAAAATCACTCCTAGGTTCCTGACAGCCTGGCTCACAGGGGCTGGTAGGAGGTTAGATAGTGCATTACAGTGCAAATCAGAAGGGCCAAAAATTATACATTCACTTTTGCTCTGATTGAGGTGAAGAAAGTTTTGAGACAACCATACTTTAATGTCTGATAGGCAGGTGCGGAGAGAGTCTAGTGCAGATGTATCATCATCAAATTGTGTTTTGTGATGATGGACCCGAGAGGCAACATGTACAGGAAGAATAATAGCAGGCTGTGAATGGACCCTTGTGGCACGGATATTTAACAGTGTCAAGCGATCATATACCAAAAGTGATGTCGCATTTCGAATAACAGATGATAGTAACAGGAGAAACTAGAAGCACTCGGAGAGTGCAGACCTCCGCCAAGGCTGATCAGTGGCCCCCCCCGTGGGCCCCCCCACCCCCGATCAGCACCAAAATTTAATCATTTCTTCCTTATCCCATTTCCAACAAACCCTGAAAATTTCATCCAAATCTGTCCATAACATTTTGAGTTATGTTGCACACTAACGATCAGTGCCCCCCCCCCCCCCCCCCCCCCCCACACCCCCCCCCCCCCCCGTGGGCCCCCCCACCCCCGATCACCACCAAAATTTAATCATTTCTTCCTCATCCCATTTCCAACAAACCCTGAAAATTTCATCCAAATCTGTCCATAACTTTTTGAGTTATGTTGCACACTAACGGACAGACAAACAAACAGACAGACAGACAGACAGACAGACAGACAGACAGACAGACAAACAAACAAACCCTGGCAAAAACATAACCTCCTTGGCGGAGGTAAACAAGCACAAGCTCAGCAGAGCTGGATGGCAGGCCATGCACAGTGGTGCCATCTTGACAAAAAGTACCTGTATCTGTTATGTACACAATTCTGTGACGCATAGCATCTTGGAAAGAAGACTGAAATATTTCAGTGAACTAGCCTCAGCAACATCCAAATTTTGGGGTTACTTAGTTCCATTATTGAGTGTAAAGTTCACGATAGTTTGACCAGACATTACACTGCTCCATGAAGACGCATCACCGGCATGCTCATCTTCGTTAGTTTCACTCTTCGGAATTCCAGCGCTATCACTAGCCTCTGTTACATGTGAAAAACCAGAACCTGTTCTAATGGTCGTCAATTCACATCTTTAGTGATATAATGGAGGTGTCAAAACTCATCATTAAGGATACAGGGGGTGTTGTCAAATGTCATCTGTATGGGGGAAATAATTAAAGAAAAGGTCATATATTCTGTCTTTTAGTCTCTATGAATGATTTTTTCATGCTCACACACCCTTGACACTAAATGCTTTCATAGACTTACAGGTGCTCTTTATCATTAGTAGGTTAACTTCAGTATGCGAAATAGAATTAAGTCAGCCACCTCAAATAAAAATGTCAAAGGACTCTGGCTTGTGCTGTCAAGTACTTGACTGCATACATTACACACAGGGTCGCAAGGTTAGTGAAGTGCCTCCCAAAAATAAGGAATTGTTTCATAAAGTGTTTCACAAAAGTAAAAGTTGTTCAAAATAACACCACATTTTCTACAACCTTGTGATGTAGAATTCAGGAAGGCTAAAATGTTAGTATTATCATTAAATTATGATGTGGAGTAAAGAAAAAAAGCTATGCAAGATCTGCTTTTTAAGATATAAGTAAACCTTAGAACAAACCTGGATCAGAGAGAGCTGGATGTGCAAAAATGTCCTCAAAAAGTACAACAATAAAAATAATCACAAACATTAAAACATTGACAAGACAGTAAGGCAAAGACTTGTTTAACTAAGTGTCACTTTAGCTGTTTTTGAAGCCATCAAAAAAGAAACAATAAGAAAATACTGCAAAACAAAATTCTACCATCAACTAATGTTTTTTATTTATGAATCTTCATTATCAACTTAGATTAGGCTTTGGAACACAGAGGAAAAAGGCTGCAGAGATCTGTGGCCACTTACAGTAGTACATTAAACTAGTTTTATTACTACATCAGCAGGGATCTCACTTATATACTCCTATGGTAATGGAACTAATGCATGAAATAATTTTTGATGAATCGTCTTAGTTTAACACTATTCTTTACTTTTGTGATTATCTCAAGCTTTTATTCCAGCTAATTATTATACTATTGTGCAGTAAGACTCAAAGCAGATGATTCCATTGCCTTGAGCCTCTGAGTACCTGTTTGAGCAGATACTATTACATCTCTCTAATAACCACAAATGAGTTCGTTACCAGTATGTTTTTTTTTCTGAGCTGATTAATTTAACTTAATTTATTATCTTCTATAATGAGGGTGGTGCTTTTATAAGCTGTGTGCTTCCCTTGTGTCAAATCTGAATGCACTGTTGATCCATAAAACTTCTTTCTACGCTCATTCCCTATCATAAAGCAAAGTCCAAAAAACATAAACTAAGCATTAAATATCTAGAGGGTACCGGTATGCAGTAAAATCACTTTCCCACTAGAATCACCAAATATGATACAACAAATTAAAATTGCATCATAATTTTCCTCACCTTTAACAAACTATGTCCTGAATAGTACACAAAACCCATCGTCTACAGTACACTTTGTGTTTAGTTTCAGCCCTAGTCACCTGTGTTGAGGTCAGAGCAGCTGTCAGCAGCATGGCTAAAACACTGATGATAACACTCTTTCACCAACCGTGGTAATTAACATACAGTGTATGATGAACTGTGGACAGTCAGACTCTTAGTTACTTTGTAAGACTTACAGATACTAGGGAGGTGCCCTATTGTCCGAAGGCCTGTAAGTCAGAAAAGGGTTAGGGTTAGATTTATCAACTAAATCCAAACTAATTTTCTAACTAATGGGCCTTCTGACAATTAGGTAGGCACCCAGATACTAAGCTAACAGCTAACATTATACAATATTTTTTAACATTAATTGAATTGAAATCAATTGTTAAGTAAAATTTTGACAGTATTGGATGACAAAATGCTTGAGGACACAGATATTGGATTAAAGTGGGATGAGTTACTGACATTAGTCATTGTGTTGGCTGAATACTTGCCTGTTAGCTGTTAGCCACCGGTAGCCTGCTAACAGCTAACATTACACAATCATTTTAGCAATAGTTTAAAAATAATTTACGTTAGCTAAAAACATATGATTTCTTTTATTCATTCATTCTGGCTGAAGTCGTGCTGCCCATTAGGCATTAGTCTATTTTCTATTTTTATCAGTAATTTTGTAAGAAGAACTGAATATTATTTGCTTAAATGTGTCTTTCATTACAGACATTTGTTATTATGTAAGCCAAGTACTTCCCTGTTAGCTTTTAGCCTACCAGTTGTAAGCTAATGGCTAAAATTACATAATGCATTTTATTAGTATTTGTGCACTTAGGTATTATTTAAGGTAAGTTCTTCAGTGTTAGCCTTGTTGTTTTACCAGTGGTAAAAGAACAGTTAACATTACACAATAATTTTTATTTGTAGTTATATGCTACAAATTTAACATTATTGGCCAAAATGTGTCATTCATTACAAATATTAGGTATTATATGAGGTAAGTACTTCATTATTAGCTGTTAACAGTAATAAACTAGTTAAATGCAAACTGAGCGATCTAAGCTAAAAGGTGTTAGTTGTTGACAATAGTTACTGTGAATTGACTTGCCTGTTTAGCTACTAATAAACTTATTAAGTTTTAGAGAACACTGAATTGAAGATGTAACAGGCTTTATAAAATCACACATTAGCTCTCTGCTATATGTCTGCATTCAAGCAGTGAGTGTAAATGCAGCACTCTCTTAAAGAAATTCCACTCCCTTCTAAATGCCATCCCCTCATATATCATCGTCTTCTCTCTTAGGTACGTAAGTATTTGCTGATGTTGGATGTGAGGAAGGACCACGTCAAGTTCTGGCGTCCTCAGGTCCTGCTGATGGTGTCCAACCCCCGCAGCAGCGTGGGACTGATCACCTTCATCAACGACATCAAAAAGAGCGGCCTCTATGTCCTGGGACATGTCCAGCTGGGAGATCTCAGTAAGGACAAAGCGATGGGGACTGATTGATTTTAATTCTGTTCCCTGCATGAATGTTTTAATAAGTTTTATTTCCTGGAAACTTCTAAAGTCCTTGTCATCCTCTCGCATGACAACATCCAAGCATTTTCATTTTGGAAAAGGTTACTTCTGCATCATTTCTCATCTAAACCAGCACAGTGTGAGAGGGTGACTATTAATTATGAGCAAAACAAATCTGGGATGTTGATGGGATGTAGTTTTTGGACAATTTAACTTGATTATGGTATTTAGAGAAGGCAATAATAAAACTAAAAGCTTATTTAAATTATTTTTTTTACTTGAAACTTTAATATTACAGCAGAAATTGAATAGCAAGTTGTTCTAACTCTTGTGGAGCTGCACTTATCGATTTTTGTTGTAACAGATTAATCTATTGATTAGTTTTTCTTTGATTTAATTAAATGATTATTTGACTAAGCAAAAAAAAGTAAAAAATGTGGAAAAAACATGTCTGGAAATGACAAACAACTTGTCCTTTACACAACAATCACAAAAAAATATAAAAGTAAACAGAAAAAAAAAAAAAAAAAAAAAAATATATATATATATATATATATATATATATATATATATATATATATATATATATATATATATATATATATATATATATGACAACAGTGTAAAAGTATATAGAAAAATATAAACAACAAAGTCAAACGACATCTACAAACACATTTGGATCCAACTTACTAACAACTTAAGATGTAACTAACATACGACTTTAAAAAAATAAGTCAAATATTTTTAATGTTTGAGTGAAAGCTTAAAAGTTTAAAGGAGCAAGTGATGGTTCCAATGAAGAAAAGTGAGCATATTGCCATTTTCTGCTTTTTTGTCGTCTCTTCTGAGCTACTCTCAATGTTGTTTGTGTTGATCCTGGCATCATATGCACCACAATAAACATCCGTGGGAAACACAACAGCGGAACCAATGCTTAGTGACAGCAAAGTGGCAGGAAGGAAACGAAGCTTCGATTCAGGACAGTTGTAACTGAATTTTTTTTTTCATTGAAGTCAATTAAGCGCTAAATCATTTCAGCTCGAAACTCTTGTTTTCCACAGAACATGTTGTTACTTATTGCTCCTGTGTGCTTTACCGTGCATCGGCTCACATTTACTGCCTTATTTCTATGGAGGTAATCACACACAGTGCTTCTTTTCTGCAGAGGCGTACACTTTGGAGAGGAGTTACATGGAGCATGCTCATTGATTATTTTCTTTTTCTGAAGGGGAATTGTAAGTATTGATGGGAGACTGAAACTCACTCCGAATCCCTGTGAGCAAGTTTTACACTGAAAGAATGATAGTTCATCAAGCACTGAAGAGCCCTCCTCTCATTTCAGCCCTGACCATGCTCTTGGTTTTGAGAAATATGAAGGAGTCGTTCATTCACCTGTGACTATAATGAACAGGAGTTTGTTGTTGAGAACTGCCGGCTACTTCTACAGCACATTCTCATCATATTTTTGAATTAATCCATTTAATCTCTCAGATGAATGGTACATTTTTACCTGGAAGCCAAATGCAAAAACACTGACCAAGGAGGTCCTAAAAGAAGTAAACCTACCTGAGGAGTTGTCCATGAAGCCTGTAGATGTGGAC